>NW_028081809.1:997268-1054703 GCF_014824575.4 Sturnira hondurensis
GAGGGGCATGGGGCTGTCCCCTAGATGGGCAAGGCAGGCATGAAGTCCCAAGTTTAAACAAGGGTGCCATGGGAGGGTGTGTGGAAGGAAAAGCCAGGAATCTGACTCTGCTGCCCACCTACCTCCCCCCAGGACCCTTGCTTCTGTGTCGACACGCTGGCCACACCACATATCACCCTTTGGCCAGCCCCTACTGAATCCCTGGCTCATTTTGAAGAGGGCCTTGCTGGATGTCAGCTTCCCTGTAGCAAACCTGGGAAGCCTCATCCAGATGCTTCAGCTAGAGCTGGAGCATCCAGAGGCCAATGAGGGGCTGAAAGGTGAGGGGCTGTAGCCTTGGGAGATGATCAGGAGTGGGGGCTGTGGGAGGGAGTAGAGGCCAGAGCCCCCTTAAAGGCACAGGCTCCTCTCCTGTCTTTTCTGGAAAGGCAGAGAAAGCTCAGGCATGTGTGTGAGCCTGTCTCTTTTCCCTGCCCCAGATCCACCTCCAGAGCTCCAGAGCACTCCAGTGCCACTGGAAGGGCCTGCCCCGGGCCCGGACCCTGCCCCAGCTGTGCTAGTGCTGGAGCCAGTGTCACCTCCACCAGCCCCTCCATCAGACCTGGGGCAGGCACCAGCCCCACCTTCAGCCCCAGGGCCAGCTCATGAGCTGGAGCCAGCTGGACAGCCCACTCCACCACCAAGAATAGACAACCCAGGCCCTGTGACCACTCAGCCCCTTGTGAGGGAGGAGAAGAGGAACATCCTGACCTTCCCTCCCAGGCTGGTGGCAGAGCAACTCACAGGGATGGACGTGGTGAGCAGTGGGCCTGTCAGGATGGGGGGACACGCCTTCCTTCTGCTGTTAGCGCTCCCACCTGCCTTGTCCTGACCCACACCCCTGTGACCTGGATCCAAATCACAGAATCTCCACACACCACCCATGGGTCCTGGGGGACTTGGTCAATGCCCCAGCCTCCCCTGCTCACCTGTGGACAGTGTGTGTGCACACTCGTAGGACCTGCTGCACAGAGTGTAGCATCGCACAGAAAGCTGGGTGGTCCTGGCTCTTTAGGTGCAGAGGGGAGCTCCCTGGGTGCAGCCAGGAACACGGGTCAACCATTCACTTGCCCATGAGGCTCAATAGCCTCTGCCCTGATTAGGCACCAGATGTACACTTGAGTCCAAGGGACACAGACAAACACAGCCCATGATTGTAGTGGCCCCAGGGGAGTGTGTACTGAACAGGAATTCAAAGCTCAGGGCTGATGGGGATGCTAGAAGATGCCCCCTAGGATGAGTACACTTAAGCCACTTCCTGGAGCCCAGAGTCAGTGAGGATGCGCTGGGGAAGATGCTCCTGTCTCTTCCCCACCAGACTTGGGTCCTGGGTCATCCAGCACTGGGTGCCTTCGGTGGACAGAGATGAATCCCAGGGATGCACATGAGGCTCAAGGCCACATCCTGGCTTCCTGAGCATTTTTTTTTTTTTGAGTAGTGTGAACCTGGCAGGGGATTGGGACACTGAGTGAGGGTGGGGCAGGGCTGGATGACTCTCCCCTTTCTCCCCAGGAGCTGTTCAAGCAGGTTCTGCCCCACCAGTGCCTGGGCTCCGTCTGGCCACCAAAGAAAAAACCTGGAAGACAGCTTGGGGCACGCACCGTCAGTGCCACCGTGACCCAATATAACACTCTGGTTGCTTGTGTGGTCACCACCTGTCTCGGGGACCCAAGCATGAAGGCCAGAGACAGGGCCAAAGTGGTGGAGCACTGGATTAAGGTGGCCCAGGTATGTGATGGGAAGCCCAGGAGAGTGCCTCTCCTGCTTAATCAGCTCTCAGGATTGAGGGCTGAGGTCTGAGGCCCAGCACACTCACTGGGTCCTTTGTGCCAGGGGCACGCTGACCTTGAGTCTCAGGTCCCAGTGCTGGGAGGCTCACCTCCTACCTGGCTCCTTCCTTGGGCTGAGCTAAGACCCTCCTCTCAGTGAGTGTTGGCCTTTGGGCCCTAATTGTGCCCCCCTGAGCACCTGGCCCACCCAGCAGGGCTGTCCCTGGAGGGCATTGAAGGGAGAAATCCAGCTGCCCACCTCACAGCTCATCTCCTTCCCTCCCAGGAGTGCAAGACCCTGAAAAATATGGCTTCCTTGCATGGAATAATATCGGCCTTAAGGAGTGTGCCACTCCATAGGTTAAAAAACACCTGGGAGAAAGTTTCCCGGTAAGTAGGCCTCTCCCCATTACAGGACGGACCTTCAGGTGTGTCCCAGGTGTCTCCCAGTGTCCCCTCAGCAGCTGGCACCTCTTGGGAGGCAGTCCAGCCTACTGATGTGGACTGTGTGATTGGGTGAGGTCTCTAAGCTGCCCTGGCACCTCAGGCCACCAGCTCTGTTTCAGGAATGTGTTTCCTTAAATGCCAGAAACAGCAGGAACCAACTGGAGATTTTCAAGCACTTCTAGCAACATGATCCTGTGCCCAGTTGAATCCAAACCTTGTCAAAGCTGAGCTGCTCAATAGAAATGGGAATGGAGGACCAGATGGCCAATGGGGGGCCCGCCCCAGTCCCACAAAGACTTCCCTGCCCACAGGACCCTCACCAGAGCAGTTTGAAACCTTCCATTGTCCAAAGGAGTTTGCCTTTAACTCCCCTCCCCAGTCCCCCTAATCGTGCCTTTCCCTCTCCCACACCCTCAGGAGGAGCTCAGTTGTGCTGAGGAAACTTTTTCAAGACGTGGATGGAATGACCACCAAGCAGCTCAGGGACATAGAGCCCAGGCTGGAGGTGTGGGGAGAGAGCAGGGTGTGAGGGGGGTGGGCTGTGTGGGGTGAGGCTTTGCTACTGTGTTACTTCAAGATTCTCTGAAAATGGTCACCCTATGCATGTGATTAGGAGGAAGAGGGAGCTGTTTGGTCCATGGGCGGGTGGGACAGTTCAGGGAAAGGAGACCCGGGTCACAGCATGAATGAGTGGTGGCTGGGCAGCTCCAGCACAGGGTGCTGAGCTGGCTGATGGAGCGGGTCTCTGGCTTCCATGCCAGCCCATCCGCTGGCACGTATGTTCTTCCAGGCTGTTGGGTGAATGGGTGGATGGGGTAGCTGCTTCCCTAAACCAGCCCAGGACGTCCTCAGGAAGCCAAACCCCTGGTGCTCCTCCAGTCCTCACCACATCTCCATGAGGAGGGCTCCTGCCTGCCCCGGGGATGGGCACTGCAGGGGAATCCAATCCTCCAGGTGAACCAAAGGGCTGCTTGACCTCGGTCCCGACTGCAGGACCAGAGATGGAGAGGAGTGTCCTTGGTGACTCCCTGCTCTGCCCCTAGAGCTCTCACTGCTAGTCAGTCAGTCAGGGTTCTCCCCCAGTGCCCAGGGGGTGGCAACATGGGCCAGATGGAGTCTGGAGATATCTGGAGCACTGAGTGGTCTCAGTGGCTCCTTCCTGAACAGACCTCAGAAGCAGACCGCAGACCTGTCAAGGATGAGTAGAGGCGTCCTGTAACCCCATACCCTGCCAGACACTTGGGAAACCTTCAGAGTGCTATTCCTCAGTGAATGCAGACAGACCTCTGTGCAGGGGAAGGTCCTGGGCTCCCTGGGGAGGTGGAGGCCAGTGTGACCTCAGTTGCAGCCTGGTGGGCACAGAACGACGTGGGGCGTGGAAAGGCAGGATTTGCTCACCCAGGCTCCTGAGACCCCTGTGCATCCCAGGCTTGGTCCAGATTGGGGCATGGGCACAACCTGAGATCCCTGAGGTCAGGGCTCTGGTCATCGAGGAGGCTGGGGTGAGGTGAGGGCAGGTGGGACAAAGCCTCTGGCTGGGAGGGACAGGAGGCCTCTCCTCTGTGGACCTCTGAGGCAGTCACCACCCCCTGTTGGTCCCTGTGTCCCAGGCATGAAATGGGGGTGACCATCCTGTGCTGCAGGCCTCACAGGGTGGTCAGGAGGGTCAGCACAGGAAGGGACTGTGCAGAGCTCTCTGCCCCGTTCTGCCCAGAGGGCAGAGGGCGAGAACCACACTGACATGAACATGACCCTGAGTCCTCTAGAGAGCCCCCGAGCTGGGTGGAGTTCTCACACTTTGCAGAGGTTGGAATGGGCTCAGGGAGGCGAGGCCCCAGGCCCCAGGTCCCTCAAGGAGTGAGTGTTGTGGCTGGGATTGTTCTGGAATCAGAGCATGCTGGGGTCACAGTAGCATCAGTACCAGCCAACTCGGGTCAGTTGTTTAGGGTCTGAGGTCAGGCGTTCTGGGGTGCCATGGAGTGAGGGCAATATGGCCCCAGTGACGCTGTCCTGAACCTTGGCAGAAGCGGCCCTCCAGGTTTGCCACTCTGCTGATGAACCTCCGGGGAGCTCTGAAGAGGCCGCAGAAGAAAGTGAGTGAGCCCATCTGGGGGGCACCAAGGGGTCAGAGGAGAGGGGCTCTGCCTTCCCAGCTGGAGACCCCCAGGTCAAAGAAGGAGGCCTTCCTCCTGCAGCCCCACCTCCTGCTCCCACAGACCCTGAAACCTTCCATTGGCAGTGACCAGAAGGAGGGTCTGGAAGAGATGGGTGCAGGGTGGCCCTGGGGTTGGGCCTTGGCCTGGTCCTGGGCCTGGGTCCACAGACCCTGTGATTTGCCCAAAGTGGGTCATGAGATTGGATTAAGAGCAGTCTGCTGTTTTTGGAGAGTGAGGGAAGGGGGATTGAGGGGAGGCTGGAAGGGTCCTGGGCTGTTGCCTGTGGGAACCTGGGGGTGGGCCAGGAGGCTAATGTGGGGAACCTGTCAGGGAAGGTCTGTGGGGGCACCTGACAGCAGGAGCTCATGCCCCCTCACCCCCATTGCCCAGTGTGTTCCCTTCCTCGGAATATATGTCAGTGACCTTGGGATGCTGCACTCTGCCATACAAGACTACCCTGAGGTTTGTGCCCCGGGGCCCGGTCTGGGGTGACCAGGAGAGATATTTGGGGAGGAGAGTGCCCTGCCTCAGTCCTGACCACTGAGTGCGCAGCACACCCATCCCTGTGTGCAGGGGCATCGTGCCCATCATAACGATCCATGTCCCTCTCCTCTGGAGACCAGAGCCTGTCCTAGTCCTGTGTTTGTGTCCCGGTCCTGGGACCTGAGCTACTTTCACCTGGGAAAGCGTGGGCATGGGGGCGGTCATGGCTTGGGGACCCTTTCTGATGGACTGGCTGTCTGCCTTCCAGGGACATGTGAAATATGTCGCAAAAAAGAGGAAGGTGAGTAGCTATGACACTCCCTGGGGGGCAGGGGTTGGGGAAGACTCAGTCAGAGCCACTCTGGTCAGCCCGCTCCTGGGCTCCGTCCCCCACATCTGACATTTCCTGGGAGAATTCAAAATTGGAAGTGGGAGACCCCTCCAGTTGGTGGCTGTGGGTAGGAGGAGGGCATGAAGGATAACTTCCAGCAGGAGGGACTGGCGATGCCCATTTGTGAGCACAGGTAGGGCCTGGGTGCAATTAGGGGAAGAAGGACGCTATGTGTGCAGAGACCCACGACCAGTCCCCTGCCCCACCCTCACCCCTGCTCTGACAGTGTCTGCATCCTCCCCTCCCTTGGGCCCCAGGAACTCAGAATATTGGAGGAGATAGTGCTCCTGCAGCAGGCTGCTCAACTGTACAGCATAGAGCCCGAAGAGCAATTCCGGGCCTGGTTCTGGGCCCTGGAGCTGCTCAGCGAGAAGGAGAGGTGAGGCTGGGTGGGTCGTGGGTGAGGGCAGGGGTGGACTCTTTCTCCTGGCCAGTCCAGAGAACCTGTGTCCATGGCTCCCTGCTCAGCCCCAGACCTTGTTGTGTAGCATCTCCTGGGGCACAAACACTGGGATGGACACCTGAGGTGTGGCTCCTGGGAACTCACAGTTGCTTCTCTGTCCTGTAGTTACACCTTGTCCTGCCAGCTGGAGCCCCGGTCCTAGCTGGCCTGCACAACACTCAAAGCCAAGAACATCAGGCTTGAGTGAGTGTCCAGCTGGGCGCTGCAACCTCGTCATCACCAGTGGGGATACAGCCGGGAGTTCAGGGTCCTTGGGCCAGCTCCTTCTGCTCTAGGTGAAGAACGACATTGGAGGGTTTCTTTGGCATGTCCCCTGAAAGTCAGCAGGGAGGGGAAAACACCCCCACCTACCTCATAATTTCTCCCCAAGGCCCATTTTTCAGTGGCAGGGGAGATGTTTATTTATTTAAGCACAATTTGGAGTCCTCCATTGGCAAAAATCCCAGGAGGCAGGGCCTTCTGTGTTTATAGGCCAGACCCCTCTGGCTGGGAGAGGACACTGTTCTTTTGCACTGAGTATGGTGTTCTAGGTAGAAATTTGTGGATAGCTTGACCAGTGAAAGGCGTGGTCCGATCAAGATGGCATAAATATTAGAAAATAAAATGGAGACACTGCTGTCAACAAGATGCCTGACAGTCAGCCTGACACTTCGTTTCCCCTCATGCTGGACACATCTGGCAAGGAGACATGCTCTGGACATTCAGAACAGCCCTGTGTGCAGAGCGGGACCATCAGTAGACAGGATCCTGGGAAAATCCCACACCTGCCAGCAGGGGTGCCAGGCAGAGTAGCCAGGGCAGACACCCATGGCCTCCTGGACAAATTCTGCACTTGGCGTCAGGGGGGCCCAGCCACATATCCAGGAGACCCGGAAGGGTGGAGTACACCACTTTTCAGGTGTAGCTGAGGCAGGCTCCAGAGCACTGCTGAGACAGCCCAGCTCCACTCGCCACAGTGCTGGTCTCCCTTGGCTCGGCCAGCTGCTCTGTCCTGCTGCAATGGGGAACTGGGGACAGGGTCTGCCTTGCTGCCCACCTGGCCCCGGAGATCCTTCCAGGCAAGACTCTGACAAGGCCCTCCCCCACCGCGCTGTCTTCCGAACCTGCGGGCTGACACTGAATTTGGTTAACATGTGAATTTTGAAAGTACGTGGGTACAACCAATAAATACTACACTGATACAGAAATAAAATTTGGATTTCTCTCTATGTTAAAAGGAGAAAAGTTCATACTATTAATATGCCCTTAACAGGAAATGGCAATGGGACAGTAGAGATTCCATGTGTTCTGCATCATCAGGTCTTTGCTTGATATTTAAAAAGCTAAATCTTGCTTGGAACTATTTAACACTCTATAATTGCTTGTGAAGTTTGTAAGTGGATGATTAAATGCATCATGAAAATGAAGAAATCTCTTTACAAAGGAGGAAATGAAGCTAATGAGGCCTAATCAAACTAGGCCTCTCTGAGCTTTGAAAAGTAGATTTCAGTCCCACGGGCCCCCTCAAGGAGAAAAATACATTCATCCAAAAGTGTTCTCAGCGGGCAGAAGCATTCGCAGGTGGAAGGGCTGCACCTGCCGCAGTTACTACTGTGCTTCTGCAAAGGGTTTGTCCTGCTTGGAAAAGAGTCCCATAGGAATCAAGGAACCCATTTCAGCAGACAGATTCTCCACCAGGTGTGCAAAACTTGCCTGGTATTGTAGCATTTCCATTGCATTCAGTATTTCTAGTCCTCTGGTTTTATAGAACCTAGTGACCAGGTAGTTAAATTTCAATTGGTAAAGCTTCTTGAATATTTTCATCTGTTTTCACCTAAAGCCCTTTTCTGGGTACTGCTTGAGATCTCTTCCTGTTGGTAAACATTGATTTTCTTTCTAAAATTATTACTGAAACACCTACAAGACTAGATCAAGGAATGTGAGGACCTGTTTTATTAATGAGACCTTCTATTTTTTTGTATTTTTGAAAAGATTTTATTCATCTATCTTTAGAGGGGAAGGTAAGGAGAGAGAGAGAGAAATATCAATGTATGGTTGCCTCTCGTGGGTCACCTGCTGGGAACTGGCCTGCAACCCAGGCATGTGCCCTGACTGGGAATCGAACTGCACTCCTTTGGTTCACAGGCCCATGCTCAATCCACTGAGCTACACCAGCCAGGGCCATTAACGAATCCTTGTAAATGATTGCAAATCACTTAAAAGGCCCTTGAATCAACACCCGCTCATGCACTACTCTTTCCACAACATACTTTCCAGAGACAAATACATTGAACACCACTGCCAATGATGTAACAACATTGTCTGTTCACAAAGGATGTCTCCATGAGGACTTCCTCCAGCCTGAGTTTCAAGGTCAATAGGTATTGATCCATGAATCTACGTTTTCCATTGAAAACGGCTCCTACATTTGCACCTCATTCACCTGATGGAACACCCCAGCCTATTGCAGACCTCAGGTGAAAGTAACCTGGAGCAGAGAGCTGCTCGGACAAAAGGCAGATGGCTCTTGAAGCAGATGGCTTTGACCAGGATCCGAGACTGGGCCATGAAATCAACTTCTGCTGTACATAATGCTCACATTTATTTTATAGTTGTTATTTTCCTGGGTATGGTAGTGATCTTAATTCTCTTGTGAGAAGCGGTCCCCTTCACCTTTTAGGTTGTATGTTGTAGTAATTTGATGTCATTAACCCCTGACTATGCAGTACTTTCTGGAGTTTTTTGATGTTTTAACCTTTGTAAGTGGGAAACCTTGGCATAAAAGTACAATGACACAATGCACTCGAACCTTAGCCTCCTCGTGGCACCTGTGTGAATGCTGCAGTGCCATCTGGTGCCTGCCTGTACCTCTGGTAACACTGACGACCCCATAGTTACTTCTGCTAGCAAATTCTCAACTGTTCCCAACTTGGCTGTTGAGTTCACCCAACCTCCCCCTACTGAAACTTATCAGGTTAAATTGCACAAGGGAATTCCACCTTCCTTCTTGCCTACTTCAACCCACCCTATGTGTGGGCCACACTCTCCCCAGGTGGGACCCAACCACCTTTCACGGTTCAATTAGTAAGTGCTTTAAATCTGGTTGCAACTATTTCAACCCTATCTGCTATGGACCGCCCCTTTGTAAGGCCATTTTGACTGGAAATAAACACACTGTCAAGAAACTAAATATTCACCCCATGATGTTCAAAAATACCAAAAGGCCTAGAGGAATGCTCATACTGAACTGAGCCCTGTTTGGAAAGCGTCTGCGCTTCTGTTCCTGTTAATGCACCCAGAAGGGAACGCACCCCTGCAGGCATTCATGTCCCCACAGTGTGAACCAAAAGGGGAGGACTGTGTGGCACGTGATTAACTCCGAGACCTGGAGTAACTCCAACAGGTGGTCTGAAATGAAAACCTATTAACTCAAAGCAGTTTAGGGCAAGTAGTCACGTCCTAGGCTAGAACACTCCCTGACAAAAGTCAGTCTTTACCTGACTTAAGCCTGTCTGTTGTCTTTTTGCATCTATGATAACATGCCTTCAGAACTCAGAGGAATTCCCTTCCTCTGGACCCCTCAACGCACAGACACCCCAGCGGAGCACTGAAGCCAAGACCACAGGTCCTCCCGCGGTTACTGAGGTGTCTGTGGTTACCCCGCAGTTACTGAGGTGACTGTGGACTATGAACTACCCTGCACCTATTTACCTAAAAGAGGTTTGTGTCTATCATTTCACTTCCGATCCAAGCCCAGAAGTTTCCCTGCTCTGCTGTCTCACGCCTCCTTCATCTTTCACCAATGGACTTCCTGTGACCCACCGACCGTCCTCTCTTGTGACTGTTAGGTGTGAAGCAGGGTGCGGAACTGCCATTCTCTGTTGCATTTCCTCAGTCCATTGAGGTTCTGCTTCCCAGCCATTGTCGTTAGTGTGGCTCAAATAAACTCATGAAAAATTCTTGGAGGTTGGGACGTTCTTGTGTTAACAACAGGTTATACTTCATCTGTGCTTACGAAAATCAGTCTTAGGCATTTAATGGTCTATATAGCCTTCTGAGTCACTCAACATCCTCTTGTATGATCCTCAAAATGAAAAGAGACTTGAAAAGACACCCCTTCAAGTTCTCCTCAGAAAGAAGCCTTTATCAGTAGCAGATGACTACCGTGATCAGAATCCCTGTTTATGCAGATAACTCCTTTTGTGACCTGCCAGCAGGTTTTTCAGGAGATGAGGCTAATTGCTGTCTCAGAATTGTGGTTTCATGGTGTGTCCGTGGTGCTGCTCAATCAGACATGAGAATGGAAAACCGCCCTACAACGGTGCATCAAATGGCTCGCTCCACTGCCAGAGCCATTCAAGCCCCCAAAACTTCTTTGGAGTCCTTAGGACCAGTGATCCTCAACAGAGTCCCCTTGCTTTTATGCTCACGGCCCAAGGAGTGTGTGTCACAGCTAATGCCCCCCACGGTACCTGGACAAATACTTGTTTCTAGGTAGAACTAGAAAGGAACTCCTCAATCTTGACAAATCCCTTAAGGGCATTCCAGTTTTCCTTCCAATGTCAATGACTGCTTAGGATTCACATTTTCTGTCCTTTTCAGTTGGCTCCCAGATGGGTTTGAAGCTCTTTTAAGGTCTGGGTTGCAAATTGTTTTGCTTATTGTTATTTTAATTTAACTTATTTGTCAAGTTATTGATGTTTTGTGTAGCCAAATGTTTAAAACCTCCTCTAAAAGCTTCACTCACAATTGTCTGAAGGATACAGATGATTCATCAAGCCACTGTATATCCTCCATGCTTGTCATGTGTAATAGTTAAAACTTTGCTCCCGACGCCGAACACATTTTGTCAATTATCCCTCATTTATTTTATGAATTAAGGGCCTTTGTTGTTCTTTAACTTTCCCCAAGTTGTTCTGCCTGCTTTTATAGGAGACTGTGCATTTCTGCTTAGTTTGGCAGGTAGGTGCCTAAGAGTCCTCTGGTAAGCAAATGGCTTTAGTTACTCCATTGGTTACTGTCCTGCCTCAGGAGTCCCACCAGGGACAAGGTGGCAGGGGCCGAGCACTCTGGCGCCAAGACAGGACAAGGTGCCTTGATGGGTCATCAGTGCTGTCTGTGGGCAAGTTCTAATTGAAAGGGGGAAGGGCAGACTCTGAGAAGGAAGACACCTACAGAACAGGGCGCCTAGTGGCTGACTGGGCTCAAATGTAAAAGCAGAGCCTGACAGTCATTACTAAACAGGGGCATCTCAGGAAAACCACACCTCAGAGAGAAGCCTGTACTGAACTCCCTGGTGCCCACACTGAACTGCTTGCCTAAACTGTGTTCCTATCAGCTCAGCAGGCCCTGACACAGGCGTTCCTAGATTGGTATTTCAACCAAGAGGACCTAGGCTTTCCCCTTCCAGCTGCAGCTGTGTAGCTATAGGTGCCATCAGCATCTTACCTGACCAATTAGAGAGGCTCCATTCTGACCAATGAAGACACTGCTTTTTGGAACAAACTGCCAGGATCTGGGGTCCTCATTTGTATGAGGATGGTCTAATCAGGGAAGGAGACTTCTGTCTTTATAAGTCAAGTCCTCACTGGCTCTGGGAGCAGTTTCCCTTTCCACTGGAGCGTGAACATTATATTTCCTCGACTGGAGCTGAAACACCAAAGGTGAAATACTGAAGACATCTCTCTGGGGCAGAGTGGAGCAGACCAACTCAGGGCAGAATGGAGCAAATGAGACTAGGCCAGAACCGGTGGAACAGACCAGAGCACAGCAGAGCTGTCTAGCCAGAGAGGGTCCTGGCCTCTGGGGCCCACAGCCTTGCTGGGCTGCTTCATAATTAAGTTGAAACACTCTCCACCTGTTCCACAGCTGTACTGTATCACAACTGAGCTCTTTTTTAAAAAATATATTTTATTGATTATTCCATTACACTTGTCCTATTTCTCCCCTTCATTCCCTTTCACCCTGCACTCCCCTCCCCCCATTCCTCCTTTCATTTATGTCCATGTGTCACAAGTTCTTTAGATTCTGTATTTCCCATAGTATTCTTGCCCTCCCCCCATCTATTTTCTACCCACCATCTATGCTACTTACTCTCTGTACCTTCTCCCCCCTTCTCCTCCTCCCACTCTCCTGTTGCTAACCCTCCATGTGATCTCCATTTCTATGGTTCTGCTCCCGATCTAGCTGTCCTTAGTTTGCTTATGATTTAGGTGTGGTTTTTAATAACTATGAGTTTGCTGTCCTTTCACTGTTCATATTTTTATCTTCTTTTTCTTAGATAAGTCCCTTAAACATTTCATATAATAAAGGCTTGGTGATGATGAACTCCTCTACTTTGACCTTATCTGAGAAGCACTTTATCTGCCCTTCCATTCTAAATGAAAGCTTTGATGGATAGAGCAATCTTGGATATAGGTCTTTGGATTTCATGACTTGGAATACTTCTTTCCAGCCCCTTCTTGCCTGTTAGGTCTCTTTTGAGAAATCAGCTGACAGTCTGATAGGCACTCCTTTGTAGGTGACTGTCCCCTCATCTCTTGCTGCTTCTAGAATTCTCTCCTTCATTTTAATCTTGGCTAATGTAATTATGATGTGCCTTGGTGTATTCCTTCTTGGGTCCAACTTCCTTGGAACTCTCTGAGCTTCCTGGATTCCCTGGAAGTCTATTTCCTTTGCCAGATTGGGAATGTTCTCCTTTATTATTTGTTCAAATAAGTTTTCCACTCGTGGCTCTTCCTCTTCCCCTTCCCCTTCTGGTACCCCTATAATTCAGATGTTGGAACATTTAAAGATGTCCTGGAGGTTCCTAAGCCTCTCCTCATTTTTTTGAACTATTGTTTCTTCATTCTTTTCTGTTTGGTCACTTTTCTCTTCCTTCTAGTCCACTCCCTTGATTTGAGTCCCAGTTTCCTTTCCATTACAATTGGTTTCCTGTGCACTTCCCTTCATTTCAATTAGTTTAGCCTTCATTTGTTCCTCTAATTTGTGACTAAAACCAACCAGTTCTGTGAGCATTCTGATCACCAGTATTTTGAACTGTGCATCTGAAAGGTTAGCTATTTCTTGCTCACTTAGAATTATAGGCTCTGGGACTTTGAGCTGTTCTTGAGTCATGTTTTGGTCTGTTCACACCTGTTATGTATGAGGGGTGGAGCCTTAGATGTTCACCAGGGAGGGGCAACCCAGTCGCTGTGTTGTGATTCTGTATGTAGGGGTGGGGTCAGAGAGGGAAAAAGAAATGGTGCTTTGCTCTGCTCTCTCTCACATTTGTCCCTTCTGAGGCTTCCCACAAGCAAATTGGGCCCTTCTGGTGCTGGTTCCTGGGTGTGTGGGCCCGTGTACTCTCCAGGACCCTGTGGGTCTCTCCAATGCACTCTCCATGAGCCTGGGAGCCTCTCCTGGCACCTCAACCCCAAAAGTCTTTCCAATTTGTGCTTTCAGGCTCTAATTCCCATCACTGGGGCCCTAACCTGAGTGGTCTGTCTCACTGTTCACTCCTTCACTTGGTTTATCTGCGCACAAATGTGTGACCGCAGTCAGTCAGCCACCCTGCGCCCTCACTGGGTCCACCCGTTGCCACCCCATGCCTGGGATCCACCAGCCGCAGCCGCCTAAGCTCCAGGGTCGGTACTCAACCGTCTTTCTTGCCCAGCCCCGCTCTGCCCCTGACTCCACCCACTTACCGGTCTGGCTGAATGGTTTGTTGTTGGACTTCCATACAGTTCAATTTTCTTGTGTTTTGGCTGCATTTTTGTTACTAAAACTCTGTTGCTTTTTAAACTTAGTTGTGCGAGGAAGCACAGTGTTTCCACCTATGCCTCCATCTTGGCCGGAAGTCAACAACTGAGCTCTTTCCACAGATAAAGGTTTACTCTTCACTGCACCCCACACTGGAGGTTCTTGTTGGCATTCAATCAGTGCCAATGACCTTGTGTTGACAATAGTAAAGGCCAGATTCAATATTATTATAAAGTCCTGGTTCTATTACAACCTGGGCATTGTGGTTTGGTTCATTCACTCCCCATGCTCCTTTCAATAAGGTACAGACTGTTACATTGCTCCTTGGACTATGAAGTCTTGCAGTACCATCAGCTTATTCGGTATGTGAGAAGGCAGAAGGGCTGGTCCTGCCTCCATAGCTACTGAAGGGCACGTTGAAGTCCCTCTTCCTCAAAGGACTGGTTAATTTCAGTCATGAACCTGGGTCAGGAACAGATTCAGACCCTCAGAACACCTGGCTCTTAGAGGTTGGAGGTACTTGCACAGGCATAGCAACCGCCACTGAAATGGGGAGTCTCAGAATGGCACTGACTAGGGCCCCTTCCTGCCCCAGGGCAGTGGCTGCCTGCTGTGACTTAAGGAAAGGGGAAACATCTTCTGCCTCTCTTGCCAGGGTTTCTTTTCCCAGATATTAGGATCTTTCGGTTGTCTAGTTCAATCTCAGAAATTGCATGACCAGTGAGTGAGTGGGAACAAGCAAGTAAAGGATCAACCCATGGACGTGGAAAGACAAGGTCACAGGAAGATCGTTTGGAAGAGGGCTGAGAGCAGGCAGGACTTTCCTTCCTCAGGCCCCCTCTGTGGGGGGGGGGGTGTTCACGTTCACCACAAGATCTGCATCCTTGTGGTGTCTTAGCCCACCACCTCCCAAGTTCTTTTCCCGCAGGTGTCTTCTGCAGGGGAAAGATTCATTGTGCAGCTCTTAGGGCCACAGCCTGCCTTAATTCCACAAACTTATATGCTGCACTCGAAATAGGATGTCCAGCAGCCCTGCCCTTCCTTATACAATTCTGTTTAAGGTGGACACTCTCTAGAGGCCATCAGTCTCTCTGTCAGCTACATCATGGCCACTCCTCTCTGGCTGAGACCTGATGGATCAGGGACAGGTTCTCCTTTGCCAGGACAGGGCTCTGTGTATTTGGCCAAGAAAACCCCCCACACTCTTCCTTGCTGGCCAAGGTGACTTCTGGGCCAAGTGGTTCTGAAGTCCATGGTCTTGGACAATCACCAGGTGACACACTCACTGTGTTGTTACTGACTTTCCGAAAGGGGCAGCTGGGCCTGAGCTATAAAGGTTGTGGTCCCCCAGGGTCCCCCTGGGACCACCGAGTTCTTTTCCACAGTCTTGTGCTATGGCTATGTCACAAGGCTGGGGGTTGAGCCTTTGCTGTGGTGAGCTTTCGAAGATGAGACACAGGGCAGTGGGGGATCCGGTAGGGGGATCCCACCAAACTGATGACCTATGTGCATGCATGCACATGGCCATACCTACTACAATAACATACCAAAATGCTCCCATCTTGGTGGGTAACAGACACTGCTCTGAGCTCACCAGAGGACCCAGCCCATGGTTGGGAGCCAGGGGTCACAACCCAGTGTTTTAAACATGACAGCTTCCCAGCTCCATGGTCTTCCCTTCCATCGGAATTGTGCAAGTGGCACTCAGAGGCAGCAGGCTGGCTCTGCCAGGGAGGCCTTTGCTGTGCCGTTGGGGAGTGACCATCGGTGCTGATTCCCGGCAGCCCGGGCCCTTCCTGACACAACACAGCCCTCCAGGAACATGACCTGCTGAAGGGAAGACAGGTGGGACTACACCCCCAAAGGGAGAGAGGTGTGCCAGGTTCAGGGCTAATCAAGGCCAGGGGGAAGGGAAGGGTTCCCTAATGGTTTCCGCTGCAGGGCTGGGAAGGTCCTGAGAGCCAATCCTGCACATCACAATATTTACTAATCCTTGTGCCTTATGATATAGCAGGGGAGTGACAACTTACTACATCTTTGGGGATACGGTGGCCGAAAGTACCCAGCCTGTCACCCTGAAGAGTGGCTCGGGAAAAAGCCTGAGTACTAGCCACAGAAGAGTCATCCCTTCCACCAGAGTATTACATTCCTCACTAGCCTAGGGCAAACTTTGGTGAACATTTTTGTGGGTCCCTAATAGCGTCACAGTTTTTTGCCCCTTCACAGAAGTCTGTGCTTATGCCTCCTCCCCACACCTTCTAATTACCAACTTTCCCTATTACATTTTCCCAAGCCCTTGGACATTCAGCCAAATTATGCATCAATGACATAAAATAGACATATTTCTGGCCATTTATGTCTTAAGCACAATCAGCCACCAGGTGCACTGATCAAAGTTCTGCCCCCTGGGAACACTTCTCTTTGTCCATCTTTCAGTAATGTCCCATCACCCCCTAGCAGCTCATCTTCTATAAGCATCTGATTAAGAATACCAGTGATGGCCCTTTGCAGATCTTTACTGCCAATTGTACCATGAACTACCAGTGCCTTCTTTCATGGGGCTAAGAGGGGCTTGAGTAGACAGTATAGACCTGGAGGGGACACGAGGTGGCGGCCCACAGAGCTTGTGGTAAGACACAATGCAGACTAAGCAAAACCGAGCTCCACCTTGGATGGCATCAGGCCTTCAGCTGGGATATGAATCGAGTCTCAAGCAAATGGGGATAGTGCCCTCAGCTAGCAGTACTACAGGTGATTTCCAGGAGAAAGAGAGGCACCCAGGTAGAAGGACAGGGACACCAGGCTGCGTAGGTCCCATAGCCAGGTTGGCGGGGTGGGGGTGGGGGCATGTGCCTCCTGGTCTCTCAGGTGGAGGGCTCCCAGGACACGGAGTGTACAGGAATGGGGGCAGGGGAGGGGGGACACAGGACATCTCAGGGATCCTTGTGTCCTGGCGTTCAACACGAGCAGGTTCACACAGGGAACTTGACCTGAGAGCCTGCTACAGCTTCCCCTCTGGGTGGCCTGTGATCAGGACGTGAGGGAAGCTGACAAAGACGAGGCCGTGGTGACGGGGATCCACAGGGCACGCCCACCCGCACAAGGACACTAAATCCCCAGGCTCCTTAGGCCAGGCAGTAGGTGACGGGATGGCCCTGCATGTGCATCTCATGACCCAACTGCCCTATCCACTTGCTCCTAAGGGGTGCCGGTGTCTGTACTGACAATCTAGGAAATGAGCTGTAACGAGCTGACAAGGTCTGTAGAGATCACACCTCATCGTCCACATTACGGGGAATGGAGAGCTCCAAGGGGCTAGGAGCTGCCCCAGCCAACAGGGAGAACATACCAGGCATATGAATGAGTAAACGGATTGACTCGGGCCAGAAATACAACAAAAAGTACCTTTGCTCCACAGAAATGCCTGTCACTTTGGAGTATTTCAACTGAACGCTTTCTTAATTAAGTAAATTTCCAACACACACCATTATTTCTGAGATGCATTCTTTCTTCAAAATTTCAGACATGCATTCATAAACTTTAAATTATTCATATACAACTCCACTACCCATTAGTGTCCTTCATCAAACCTCAAAGGTTCTGACATAATGTTCAGGTATTTAAAAGCCTTAAATTCCCTTCTAAGCCCTGGTTAAATGATTCTCCTAGTCATATATGTAGCCTCCATGGGAAGATACGCTCCTGATGTGAGTGCAGAGGGCGATCAGTGGGCCACTGATACCTGGTATCCAGGTAGTTTCCAGAAGGAGCTAGCCCAGCCACCTCTGATGTGGGCCATCAGAGGTGGTCACTTGCCCATGTCTGCTCCCTCACTGCCATTCTGATTTTGGGTCTGTCTGGGCAGACAATCCACCACTGCCTAGGATACATACAGCTGAGGCATCGGGAGCGTCCGTCACTGAGGCTTTGCATCACTTGGTGTAACATTACATAAGGCAGCTGTAGTTTTGAACCATTTTTCTGTGAAGGAACATAGGCTAAGGGGAAACCCTTCTTTTTAGGTAGCTGAGCAGGCAAGCTCAAGAGCCACCCGACAAAAGGAAATATAGGTCAAGTCCTACACTTCCAACTCCTGTGTGGTCTATTGCTGTACATGGGAGGTTATTGTCCCCACATCCCAGCACTGATGTGAGGACACTCCCATCTCCCAGCTGTGTGACATAGTGCTATAGGTGGAGATGACTGTCCCCACCTCCCAGCACTGAGGTATATGTTGCTGCACTTCCCAGCCAGGCTCTTCCCTAGAGGCGGTAAGGGAGCTGTTTAGCCTCATGCTCTCTTCAGGGCACCACATTCAAAAGAACAAAGCTCTTTCCTTGCAGTTTACAAATGTCCCAGGGTCCACTCTGCTTTGACCAGCTTGAGATGGACCAGTGAGTCCCTGGAGCCAGGATTCAGTGCCCTGACTAGCCAGGCCCAGGGTCACTTGTCCACCCACATGGATTGGAGAAGGGTGGTCCCAGGAAAAGGAGGGAGGGGGATAGATGCTGAGTATCTCCCAGAAATGGAGAGGATGCTTGGCTTGAGGCCACCCTTCATCCTAATCTGTCCTCTCCCTCACAGGGCTGGGCTCCTGTTGGTGCTCCTGACAGGGGTATGTCCCCAGCCCCATCAGCACTCATTGTAGGGCATTGTCATTGTTTTTTCCCCATGTCTTTCTCTTCAAAGTCTTTGTTTCAGGCATCTTTGTTTATCCAGCTGATGTCAGAGTGTCTTTTTAGATCTCAAGTAGTAAGGGAAGGAGATAAAAGGTAGTTGCCCAAATAATGCAATGTCACAGTAGATATACACCAAAAAGTGCAATGGGAAGTCTATAAAGGACAAAAATAAAGGGCTCAGAAAAGCAATTCTAGAATCTCTTTGAGGGCCCTGAGAAATAAGGGAATGGCAGCCAGGAGCCAAAAACATATCATTGATAGAGAGGCTGAGCTGAAGTACATAGTGTTAGGTTTGTTAGGGCTGCTAATACAAATCCTATGAGGCCGACCCCTACCTGGGCCCATAGAGCCCAGCTCAGCAAGAGCAGTGGGATTCTGTACCTTGCAGGCAGCTCACATTCACATTTCCTGCCCCTATCACCAGAGTGGTCATCTTTGACTTTCCCTGAGGCCAAGCAGTGAGAGGACAGGAATATTACCCCTATTGGAGCTCCCTGCACATAGAAGGAAACAGATAAGCTTTCCAAAGTTTTCTAGGAGGTAGTGTTTAAGATGGGTCTACCAGGTCCTAAGCAGGAGGGATTCAGGGCCTTCAGGCCAACACTTTCAGGCACAGCTTCTCGTCATCCCACTGTGGCCCTACCCGTGTATCATAGCTCTAATGACCATCGTCCTACTTGCCTCCCAACCTGGGCTGCTATAGTACCTCTATACCTTGGTACTTGGATCCTGTCTTACTGGCACATGGTCACACATCTCTAAACCGTAAGTAACTCTCCCAGCTCCAGCTGGCTTTGTTCCTCTGCACCTGCTACTTTGCAATGAGCCTATCTATCTCCAGGTGCAGCAGCCCTTCTTGGGCTTCTTGCCATCGTGCACCAGGCCAGGCTGGAGACATGATAGTAACCTAAGCTGAGTCAGAAAAACTCTGACTGCAAGGAAGGCAGTAGAGGAAGGGAGGGAGGGAGGGAGGGAGGAAGCAGTAGGAGTCATGTGTAATTCACTCCCTGGGCTCTAGACCCCTCCACTGCCCACTTGGTAATCCTTACCTGTAGGAGGCAGGGAAGCCTTGCTCCCAGGGCAGGACTGGTTGAGGCTGCCTGAACATGATTCTCACCAGGGATTTTGATCTGGTTCTGAGAGGGGTTGATACATATGCAGTCCTGTACTTGATGACAAACACAGATGCTTCCATGAATTGTTTTAGGTTATGATTAAGGGGAAACTGTCTGCTAAGAAGATTCACATACTGATGAATAGCTTGTAAACACTTGCCATTCTGAATAATAGAGGAATAGAGCTTTGGGTTACTTACCATTTTAAAGAGAAGGCAATTATTCCTGCTCTTTGGCTTACCAGTTGGAACCCAAGTACTAAAAAATACTTACACAACTTACTTGCCAAGTACTTGGGGAAAAGGCCTCAAAGCAAACCCTAATTAACTTACAGTTAGTCTGCTTAACCTCCTGGGAAAGGCCTATCCTCAGGTGTAATACCTGAGAAATTTCTACACACACCACTGCTAATAAATGCTTCCTTGTTCTGCCAGGTTCTCAAACTGGGACAGATGATGTCCAGTCGTCTCACCTGCAGGCCATATGGAAGGATCCAACAGAGGGCAAGGACATCTGCTGAAGGACAGTGAAGACTGGCTGCAGACGGGAGTGTTCGGTGACCCCAGCAGTTTCTGGACATTGAGCAAACCCACGACCTAACCCTCAACAACTTCTCTAGACAGGTATAGTCTACAGAGCTCAATGACAGTCTGTTTCAGGTAGGGCTATAGTACCTCTATACCTTGGTACTTGGATCCTGTCTTACTGGCACATGGTCACGCATCTCTAAACCATAAGAAACTCTCCCAGCTCCAGCTGGCTTTGTTCCTCTGCACCTGCTACTTTGCAATGAGCCTATCTATCTCCAGGTACAGCAGCCCTTTTTGGGCTTCTCACCATTGTGCACCCTGGGCAGCTGACTTTGACACGAAGATTAATATGTGGCATTGGGTAGGGGGAGGTGCTCTTCAGTTCAACACCTATGGAAGAAGGGAAGGAAGCAGCCTTGGTCAGAGGGAGGTGGGGTATAGTCTCAACGAAAGCCCCAGCTGAACCCATTGAAAATTCTGAAGCTTGCCGCCCTTTTGAGTTGTCCTGAGTTGGGGTGAGGGACAAAGACTTCATACCTCAGCTTCATCCAGTCACTGAATGCATGCTGTCTCTACAGAGGAGGGTATGACCCTGGGTGAGGAAGCTCTCTTCACTTGGGGTTAATTCCTGAAGAGGGCTGTCAGCCAGCAACATTTGCAGCAACTAGGACCCTTCAGTAGTGAAGGTAGACCTGGATAGTTTATCGTGGTGTCTACTATTCCTATTCACTTCTTTGTATAAGTTCTGGGAGCAGCTCTACTTTTCCTGGAGGAAAGTGATGGTTAATGAGATGAACCACAGTCCCCACCACTGCAGCTGGTCTTAAAGCTCCAACTGTTAATCATCATCTCCTGCTCCCGCTTTACTATATTTTAGATTCTTCTCACTTTCAGGAAGCACCTCTGCCGCACCTCTGCTGTGTCCCTGGTAACCGTGCCGTTTCCAGAAGATGGCTGTTGTACCTGTCTACTTACCATTAAAACTGAGCAACGATCCAACACCCAGCTGGACTGTTTGGGTGTCAAACATCTTCCTTTTTGCTCCATTGTGTAACCACAGCCCTGGCTCTTCCTGATGAGCAGGATCAATTGCTCCTGCCAACACAGTGCCTCCTGCTTCTTGCCTGCTGGTCCCTTGGCATAGGAGCTCAAAGTGCCTGGTGGCAAGTGTAAATTAAAGTTTAGTCCTGACTGGGGTGGCTCAGTTGGTTGGGAATCGTCCTGCAAAGTGAAAGGTTGCCGGCTTGATTCTGGGTCAGGGCACACGCCTGTGTTGCGGGTTTAGCCCCAGGTCAGGGCAATGGATTGATGTTTCTATCCTTTCTCCCTCCCTTCCCCTCTCTAAACATAAAACATTTTTGAAAAATCCAATGGGACTTTTGCTATATCCTCTGATGGAAGTATTTCCTTTTGGGGGACTAGGGCCTCAAAATCCTCAAAGCTCAGGGTTGTGGTGACAGAAATACCTGCAGTGGGATCATGGGGATTAATGGTAAGAAGAGCCACTCCTACTTCCACCCCTTGTTCCCTGGACCTATACATTCTTCTTATTGGTACATAGCACCATGTTGATTGTGTCCCACCATTAGACTGCAGGATCTCTGTGCTGGGATCTCAGCTGTGCCTTCACAGACCATTTCTTCTCTGTTCAGGTTGGCATCTTCTGGATGGCAGAGATAGAGATACAACCAGTGGATCCCATGGTCACATCCCACTGTCATGCCTCCTTAGCTGTGTAAGGGGTCCTTTGGTCTGATGTGATGTTACGTGGGATCTTCTGCCAATGGGTCAGACATTCAGTAAACACTCAAGAAAGTGGTGCTAGCTGAGGCCCTACAGACAGAAAAGGCAAACTATCCAGACTGTGGCAACTGCAGTCAAAATAAATTGTTGCCATTTCCAGGACAGAAGGTATCAAATGTAGTCACCTTGTCATCATGTGGCTGGTTGCTTTCCTGGAAGAAGACCGCCATTTGTGGGGCACAGCAGTGAATTCACTGCTGACAGGTTGGACATTCAGCCGTGACAGTGTCTATAACAGCCTTTGTCAGTGCAGCCCATGCTCTTGGGTCCATGTATGGCTCCTACCCCTGCCTCCATGGCTACTCCCTTCACATGTCCATTGTGCCAGTAATGAGACGGTTAATAGCATCCAGCTGACATCAACTGACAAGTCATTCTCTCTACCTGGTTGTTCAGTGCCTCTTTCATGTAGATGTTCCCTGGTGAGCATTGCATACTTCTCTCCCACCCACATGACTCTACACTACACAGACCTCCTGTCTTTGATCTTTTCATCTTTCTCCTCCCAGGCCCTGATCAGCCAGCCAAGCCAACTGCTAGTTCCATGAGTCTGTACATATTTTAACCTTGGCTACATTTCTGTCCATGCCAAGAGAATGACCAGGTGTACCACCGACAGCACTTACCCACTGGGAGAATGTGCCATGCCACTGTCTTTCAAGATCACCCCAGAGTGGAGTTACGGTGCAGCCATCATTCATGTCTGGTTTGCACTCACATCACCAATACTGACCTATCAGTGAATCAAGCTTTGCTTTTTTTCCCTTTGTCAACTGGTCATAAAGGGGCCCCCTTCCTATGCAGTCATACACATGAGCTGAGGGAGAGACGCTGGTGCAAAATGATAGTTGACATAGATGTCTATGCTATTTGCTGTGCCCCTGACCCCACTTATGCCCAATTCTGGCTGTACCACTTCTGTCTTACTATGGATTATTTTGAGGCCTAATCAACTTTACATTTGGTGATCTGATAGGTGGAACATAACTTACATGAGGCAAGCTCATAAGAAAGTAGTTTGGATCAACTTAAAAATATACAAAGGGCCCTGAAGAAGTGGTTCAGTTGGTTAGAGCATCGTCCCATACACCAAAAGGTTGCAGGTTTGGTCCCCAGTCAGGACACATACCTAGGTTGTAGGTTCAATCCCCAGTCAGGATGTACACAAGAGGCAACTGATGGATGTTTCTCTCTCATGTCAATGTTTTTTTTTTCTTCTCTCTCTCTTCCCCCCCCTTCCCCTCTCTCTAAAATTAATAAACATATCCTCAGGTGAAGATTAATTTAAAACTACATACACACACACAAAGGGAATTAAGTTTTTCAACAATGTTTTAGAATACACAAGAAAAACAAGTTTGTTGATAATGGATTGGAAGAGATGTTAGGCCAGAGACTACTATTACAGTCTGAACAAAAAAGCAGTAGAGAAAATGGTATACAAGAAACTAATTTTAAAAATTCTGAAGAGGAAGAAGTGATAGGTTGATGAAGAAATGGAGACAGCGGGCACATTTACGCCATCCTTTTAAAAACGAAATCTAAGCTGTGAAAGGAAAAGGGTGTGGTAACTGAAAAAAGTTAAAGCTTCTTTATTTTCAGTCTTCAGAAGATGGACTTGATTGTGGTTATACAGAAAGAGGCCGCGGAGATGGGGAAACGCGGGACTAAGGGGCTCCGCTGGAGTTCTGAGCACTCATGGTGATGAGCAAACCAAAATGAAAACAGAAACTAGACAAAGAGACCACGCAGAAGCTGTAAACTGTAATCCAGGGAAGCAGGACGGTTGGAAAGTGCCACCTCTCTGCCAGCTGCCCCCTCCTGGCCAGCTCACCACCACAGAGAAAAGCCTGGGTCGACAAAGCATCGGATACCATTTCTCCTTACTGCTAGGAAGGGAAAGTAAACATCAATACCAATACCCAGAGTAAAATCAGACAGTCTGCATAGGATAGCTATGCATTTCAGCTCCCAGTAAAGCATGATTTTCTCTTTCTTTTCGGAAAAACAACTCTTAATAGAACACCTAAAATCCCTCCACTAGCTATGGTGAAAGTTAAATGCTAATGCAGTGCCTTGAAACGAGTACAGCCCCTTTCACATCATGATGTTCCTCTACAGTATCTATTTGTTTGTCAGTAAGGTTCTTAATGTAAGCGCGAGGGTAAGGGGTGGGGGAAGGCAACAACTTAGTGCAAGGTTTTCCTATTGGACACCCAGCAGCTTCACTTTTTTGAAGGTGGAGACAGAATAGTCCTTGAATGCCTTTCAAGATCATTTAGCAAGGCTGTTCATGGGTGCTGCTAAGTAGGTTTAGGAAACCCGTTCACTTCCTCACGCTGTGCAAATAACTTCAAAGGGTCACTGCATCTCCAGGCTGAAACGGGCCACCAGCTCACGTGGCTCTCCAAAAAGTGTCCTGGGCTCTAAGGATGTAGACCCTCAAACTCCCTTCCCTACCGTGTTCAACAAAGGTTAGACGAGTGTACAGACGCCGACCCCGGGGAGCCGCTGGGCGCCCCATATACCAGAATCGGTTCCGGAGCAGCCAGCCGGGGAGGCCGAGGAGGGTTGGATGGCAGCCCTCGCCAGGCCTCAGCAGGTTATCCACTCACCAAAAGTGACTATACCGTCCCGCTTACCTGGGCACCCCTAGTGCTTCCACAGAGTCAATACCAAGGCTCCATATCACCCTTGACTCATATCAGTGAGTAAGGAGACCCAGCACCGCGTAGGACTCCAAAGGCACCTGGCCGTAGCCCTTCCTCCGCGGGGCAGTACTGGGTAGCCGGAAGATGGCGGTGACGACTAGGCCCGACGGTCATTCCCCAAGGCGCCCTTGACTGGCTCCCGCCGCAGCGCCACCTATCTCGCTAGACTGGGGCCCAGGCGCGAGAGCAGAAGGGCGGGAAGAAACGGTGACAAGCGCTTGGCGGGACGAATCAGCAGCGAGGGATTCCAGCGGAGCCCAATCAGCACCCAGGAGGCGGTGACACGAGTAGGTTGCTGGTGGGTAGCTCGTGCAGCGAACGCCGAGCGCCAGGAATCGAGCTCTCCGCCTCGCTGCATCGCGCACGGTCTGCACCGCGACCCCTGACAATATTGAGGAGCCTGCGCTGACCGCGCGGTTCCCGACACCGGCCCACGAGCGCCTCCTGGAGCGGTCACGGACCACCTCTTTTAGGGGACCCTTTCTCAGTGGCTGCTGCAGAGAGACATGACGGGTTCGGCGCAGGCCAAGTAGGAGACTGGGAGGAGGCCGTGAAGTCCTTCCGGATTCGTTCCTCCTCAATCTCAGGAGGCAGACGGGGCAGACGACATGTTCCCGCGCCGGCTGGCGGGCGCGGTGGCGGCGGCGGCGGCGCGCGCTGTGCCGCGGAGTTGGGGCCTGCTCGCCCTGCTAGCCAATCAGTGTAGCTTCGTGACGGGCCTGCGCGTGCGGCGCGCGCAGCAGATCGCGCAGCTCTACGGCCGCCTCTACTCGGACAGCACGCGCCGGGTCCTCCTCGCTCGCTTGTGGCGCCGGCTGCGGGGCCGCTCGGGCCATGTCTCGGCGGTGATGGCAGCGCTTGGCGTCTTCGTGTGGGACGAGGAGCGTATCCAGGAAGAGGAGTTGCAGAGGTAGGCCCCGCGGCGAGGTCGCTACTCGTTGGTGGTGGCGCGGCTCTGGTGGCGAGGGCGGGACCTTGAACCGGGGTCTGCACCCGGTGGTGTAGCTGGATCCTGTTTTAGCAATCTGCGCTTTTCTTAGTTGCCTCTGTGTTAATTCTATTTGTCGGGCTAAAAGTGACAGGATGTATAGGTTAATGTAGGGGGGAGATTTTGAATGGGGACCGGAACCCTAAAGAAATAGAATTTAAAAAAAATAAATGAGATGCTGAAGGCACGTACCTGCTGCTCTTGTTCGCATACTCTTTAACCCAGAAAGGTGCAAATTCAAGACTAGTTGCAAGTTTGACCTAAGGGAATAAACAGGCAATTTAGAAAGTGACCTCATTCCCGAGTAGGACTTGGTCAGAAGTGCCAAGAGAGCTTTTGTCATTGTGACTCTTATGGCAGAATGATGACACTTAAACCTGTAAAACTTGTCGGTGTTTTGCTACTCTAACTAGGACTTTGAAGGTACTATTTTATGTTTCTGAAACCATGCTGTCATCATCAAAACCTCAGTGTGGAAAGTATGAAATTACTCATTGATTGAATTTGTTCATCTGTGACTCCAAATCGTGGTTCTTACAGTTTTCGAGGTTTCCTAGAGAAACCTTGCTTCAGCTCTTGCTTTACATTGTCTCTGTATAATTTTTTTTGTAACAGATGCCGTATTCTTAAACTGTTCTCTCTCTCCACACCATGTACACTGTGCCCCTGAACTCTGAAACTGATTTCAGGAGCCTAGAATGATCCCCCTCCTCCACCAAATGCCATACAAGTTTACTTATTCCAGATATTTATTCTGTTATTCCACATTTTTGGTTTGGTTAAAAGTGGAAATACTGAAGTAAAGTTAACATTGTGACCTGTTTGGAGGTGTAGCACCCAGATGTCAGGCGTATTTGCGCAACACTGTGAGTTGTAAGTAAATGCAAATTTATCTTAACTGTATCTTTAAAAAACTACAAAAAAGTATCTCAATACTTTTTGTAGCAGGAAGAATGACTAGTTTATAGATGCACTTTAAAGCCATAACCGCAAACAGTCTTACTCACAAATAAGATATCAAAGCGTGATTGGTAGTTTGTGTATTTTCTGTTGGTATTCTTTTGTTACTTGTCCATTTTTTTCTGGCGAAATAGTTTCAGGTGTAAGGAATTAAAACTTTTAAATTGAGAAAGTATCAGTTAGCTGTTTTAATTTTCATTCTGTGTTTTTGATGATAAAACACCCATGTTCCACATTGATGAAGTTTGAGGGGGAAATTCCCATTCTGATCTGTTTGGAGAAGAGGAGAAAGACCAGAAAAGGGGCTCTTGGGTACAAAAGAGAGGGAAGATGTATGGGGGCTGGAAGCTGAATGGTGCTGAAGCCTAGGGAGTAGATGACATTCTTTGGTTTACTTCACGTGTTTTTTACGGAGATATGTCCTGGAGTCTCTGTTTAGTAGGGCTCCCATTTGCAGGAGCTAGAGGACAAAATAAGCTAGGAAATCAAAGTGGTAAACATTTGAGTTAGTAGTCACTCTCCACTGGGGCAGCAAGATGAGACCAAGTCATGCCCAGGCCCAGTATTCATTCCATTTCCCTCTCTTTCGCTTGTTTCTGATATCCAGGAGGCAGTTGAAAGTCTTGGTTCTAATTCAGCTCCTAAACGGGTATTGCTCTATGTTAAGCCGCTTGGGAATTTCTGAAGCTTAGATG
This sequence comes from Sturnira hondurensis, assembly GCF_014824575.4. Taxonomy (NCBI): domain Eukaryota; kingdom Metazoa; phylum Chordata; class Mammalia; order Chiroptera; family Phyllostomidae; genus Sturnira; species Sturnira hondurensis. The sequence goes on from NW_028081809.1 coordinate 1,024,217, forward strand.
AAGGCCAGTCAGAACACCTGCTGTGCTTTTTTGGGCCTTCTGCAGGCTTGTTATAGAGAAGGCCCTCATTTGTCCAGTTCATGCTTGAAGTCAGTCATATACTTAAAATTCGATGAAGTCCATTTTGAAGATTTTTTAAATGTCTTATTTAAAGACTTTATTTATTTTTAGAAAGAGGGAAAGGGAGAGAGAACCAGAGAAAGAGAAACATCAATGTGTGGTTGCCTTTCGCGTGCTCCCCAACTGGGGACCGGGCCTGCAATCCAGGCATGTGCCCTGATTGGAATTGAACCAGCGACCCTTTTATTCTCAGGCTAGTGCTCAGTCACTGAGCCGCACCAGCCAGGGCTTAATGTCTGTGTTGATAGGGAGGCAAATAATATGCTATTCAATTATATCTTGGTTGTATGGTAGTTTGTTTCATAGGTCTTCAATAGCTTGTCTTCTTTATATTTTATTCAATACAGTATTCTGGGTCCAGGTTAACTTTTTTTGCTTGGTGTTTTTTTCTGTTTGCTTTAACAGAGGCACTGCTGACGTCCTCATAGCTAGCTTAGAACACCTCTGATCTTTTTTGTTCTAGTGAGATGATTTGGGGTAGCTTCCATGATGGAACACAGTTAAATTTCCTCACGACAAGTGTATTTCATTGTTAAAGGAAGAAGAGAATAATTATCTTGTGACCCTTAAATCACAGCCTTTGGTTCTTATGTGCTGTTTCTATACCAACTTGTACTAGCACAAACTAATTCTACGATTGCTGTCCTTATAAACAAGATTGCTCTTTGAATGTGTGCTTTACAGTAAGCATGTTTTTTCTAATGTTATTTGAGTTCCTATTCAGAATAAAAAAGAGTAACCTTGCTTTATATTATCATCTGTTTAATGACATCTTAACAAATAGGATCGTACTAATCTAGCAACAGGAAGAATATTTGAGAAAAGAAGGGTGCCAGGGGTAGAAATCAAGTCTAATGCTTAGTCTAGTATTCTTTTTCAGTTGGCTTCAATTAAACAAAGTCACTTCAATCACTATTTTTGGTGCTACCTGGCATTCTGTAAGCTCAAGGCAAATCTTAGGAAAAATACAATAGTAATTTATTGCTTTGGAACACTAAGAAAAAATTACAGGAATAAAAAGAGGAAGCAAGATAAGTATGAAAGGCTGAGGGAAATGTTCTATTAACCTCCCCTCTTTTCTTAAAAAGTTACACTTCATTGCTCTAGAAATTTTAGTAAATGAGTGGCAGTAAAATTTCATACAGAAAATTGGCTGTTTTCTCATTTCTGCCTTTTAGGGCATTCTGAATGCTTTCAACTTCAGTATGCTATTAACTAGGTATATAATCAATGAAAATCCTTTTGACTTAAAGGAGTCTTTAAAAAACCATTGTCACTTGAGTGTATTTTATTGTTACGCTCCTCTGTCATCAGAACTACATAAAAGCTGACTTGAATTTTTTGAGTTTGTCTTCACAATTTCACCATTAACCAGTTGGCTCAGAATTGTAGTTAGCTAACTGATGTCCTATTTCTAAGTGTGTCCCATAACAGCTGTACTTAAAAGTCTCTGATTTGGAATTTAAGGAGGAGAGTATGTGTAGTGAGTCAATTGTCTTTCTAAAATTGCTGATTACAGGGATGGCTTTATTTGAATCATTTTCAAAACTATGTCAAGCTCTACAGAGAGCAGGACCCCCTGGGTGAACCACACGTGGTTTTACTGATTATTCTGTTTTCTTGGTTTATGCCTTCAATTTCACTAGCTCTCCATCCAGCCTTTCTCAAATACTGAACTGACTTTAGTTTTGGAGAAAGGGAAGCATTGACTGTCTTGATCCTCTTACTAATCTGGTTGTGTTACTATTTTGGGAGTAATCTCTTTTGTCCTTCTTTCCTTCTTATTACTTGTTTATGTCTGTTAGACAATAAGGTTTAGACCACTCTGCCCAAACAAGATTTGGCACAGTAGGCTACAGAGATATGTGGTCAGAGATTTTTCCTTCCTTCACATATAGGGTAGTGAGTGACTTTGTGCACCGGGTCTGTCCTGTCAGCATTTAGCAATTGAGACCTTTCAGAGATGTGAACCTGGGAAGATGATCATTTACATTGTCATGATGTAGTCTTGCTCCAGGATTCATATTGTGCTATTCAAAAAATGAATATTCTTTACAAGATATTTCTTGTCCCCTTTAGGAACTTAGCCTCATAATTTTAATAAAGGCTGCTTATTGCTCTTAATTATGTGAGTCAGAAGCTCTGTACCACTTTGAGCCCTTGGAAGCCATTAAAAATATTGCTTATAGTCATATAGTTTAATTTCCTTAAAACCTTATTACTCTATAATTTAGTGAGCCTCTGATATATTTTTAATAAAATATTCCTGCCCCCTTCATTATGTGATAAGGGTATTTGAGAGTGGTGCTTATTTTTAATTAAAGGATACTTAACTAGTCCTAAAAAGTGCTGTGATTGGTGCCATGTGATGCCTGACTTGTTCTTTGAGCAAATCTAGCTATGGTTTTGCTTTTGCTTTCTCCTCTGCAGGATCTTACTGCCTACTCTAAAGTTCCTTCCCTATTTCTGTAAGTGTTTGCAGTGGTGGCAGTGAATCCTATTTTGCAACTTTTAATTCAAATTAAAACTTTTCTAAATTGGTTAAGCCTTTTCATCAGGACAGCAGTATAAAAAAACCCTGATATTGGTTAATTTAAGACGAAAAGGAATTAATCAGAAAGGTGTTAGGTCACTCAGAGCATTGATAAGGCCAAAGGACAGGTTGGCCAACAAAACGGCCAAGAGCAGCTATAGGAGTGATATCCTCAGGAGACCGTTGGTGTTTTTGTTTCCCCTACATCAGTTGCACTGCTGCACCTCGACTCCCTCAGGATCACTGAGCATAATCTTCAAAAGATCCTGTGCCTTATTTCCTCAGAATTCAAGTCTCTACCAGAGAAGGGGGCCACATCCGACCTATTCTGGGAGTCTCCCCAATTGTAAAAGTTTTCAGGCAGTCAGAACAACAAATTTCCCCCTATGTAAATATTTTCATCTAACTCCAAAGTTTTAAAATTCAGAGAATTGGGATTTTAGTGCTAATCTAAACCTTCAAGAAAGTGTCCTCACTTTATCGGTAAAATGACTTGCATAAGGTAGCACAGATCTCTACACTCAACATCATATTTTGTATTTCTCTAAACTTTTAATCTTGGGTTACCAGTATTACTTTGAATTTTGACTTCTAAAGCACTGTATTAATGTAATCTTTTAACAAAAATTTGGGTTATTGAGGCCTACTTTCATATTCACTTATTTGCTCAACTTATACAGTAAATAAAGTGTTAAGCATCTAATGTTTACCATCACTTGGTAGGAGCTTGGAATACAAATATTCAGTAACAGATTTGGGGCCATTGAGGAATTTATAGTTTAATAAGGGAGGCAGTTAAGTATGATGTTTATGTGGAAAGTAAATGTAGTAAATGTATATGGTTAATTGTAGTAATTGTATATGGCTGAATGTATAGTTAGCCTTGAGGATTTTTTTAAAGGTCAAAAAGGAGTAAAAGGGCACTTTAGACAGAATGTGTCAGTAGTCGGTGTTTTCTTTGTCTTGAATCATAGAAGAGTTCTATATGACAGCGATAGCCAACAGTCTTTCTTTCCTGTTTGCTGTTTAAAAGTTAAGGGGAAAGTACAAGCCATGTTTTAGAAACTTATTATAAAATGTTTCAGATATATAAAAGGCTTAAAGAATAACACAAATGTTACAAATACAGTCATTTTTAAGAAATAAAATATTTGTATATTTTAACTTATTTGTAGTAAAATATTACAAATAAGTTAAAACCTCTATTGTACCCTTTTCCAGTTGAAATATCCTCTTTCCCCCAGATTAGCCCAATTCATTGTATTTTATTCCCACTCTCTTTTATTCATACACACACATCCCTAAATGATATATAATGACACATAGTATGATGTGTGTTTTGTTTTGAATGTTTTAAAGCTCTATGAAGTCCTGTACAAAACACTAACACACTGAATCTGGCAGCATGTAAAAAGGATTATACAATATGAACAAGTGGGCTTTAACTCAGAAAAGCAAGATTAGTTCATCATATAAAAATCAATTTAATATACCATATTAATAGAATAAAGGATGAAAACCACATGATTATCTCAATAAATGTAGAAAAAGCATTTGATAAAATCCAACCTTCTTTTGTGTTTAAAAAAGAAAATATTTAACAGACAAAGAATAGAAGGAAACTTCCTCAACCTTACAAAGGGCACAATTAAAAACACTGCTGACAGCATAGTTAATAGTGAAAGGCTGAAAGCTTTCTCCCTAAGATCGGGAACAAGACAAAGATGTGTTCTCAGGCACTCCTGTTTAACATTGTAATGTAGGTACTTGCCAGGGAAATCAAGCAAGACAAGGAAATAAAAGGCATCCAGATTGAAGAAGAAGTAACACTATCTCCATTTGAAGTTGACCTGACCTTATATATAGAAAATCATAAGGAACCCACAGGAACCTATTAGAGTTAAGAAATGAGTTCACCAAGGCTGTGAGATACATGATCAATATTTTAAAATCATATTTCCATGCACTAGCAATGAATAATCTAAGAATAAAATTAAAACAGTTCCATTTATAGTAGCATCAAAAAGAATAAAATATTAAGGGATAAATTTAACAAAAGTGAATGACATGGTAAACTGCAAAAGGTCATTGAAAGAAATTTTTAAACACATGAATGGGAAGATATACAGTATTCATGGGTTAGCACACTTAATATTATTAAGATGACAATACAAGCTGCAACAATATGTAAATTCAACATAATTCCTATTATAATCATAGGCTCTTTGAGTGGAAATTTCCATGTAAGTAAGCCAGTACTTACATGGAAATGAAAGAAAGCCAGAATAGTCAAAACAGTTCTAGGGGGATGGGGGGGGGGGTGGAGACAGATTTGGAGGACTCACCCTTCCCAATTTCAAAAATCACAATAATTAATATGATATGGTACTGGCATACAGATGTATAAATTGTTGAAATAAAGTAGAAAATTTAAAGTAAACACTTACATTTATGGTGATTAATTTTTAGCAAAGGTGCCAAGACAGTTCAGTGGGGGAGAGAATAGTCTTCAACAGATGGTACTGGGACAGCTGGAGATACACATGCAAAATAATGAATTTAGACCCCCTGCTTTACATCATGCCCCAAAACGGATAAAAGACCTAAACTAAAACTCTTAGAAGAAAATATCGATGTCAGTCCTTAAGACCTTGATTGGGCAAAGGTCTGATATAAAACCAAAAACAATCAGAGCAATCAGAGAAAAAATAGATTAAATGGACTTCATCAAAATTAAATTTTTGCTCATCAAAGATCACTAGCAAGAAAGTGAAAAGGCAACCCACAGAATTCAAGAAAATATTTATAAATTGTGTATCTGGTAAGAGATTCGTATCCAGAATATATAAGAACTCTTTACAATTCAACAATAAAAGTCAACTCAGTTTAAAAATAGTCAAATATTTCAATGGATATTTCGCCAAAGAGACACAAATGGCCAATAAGCACTTGAAAATGTGCTCAACATTGTTAGTTATTAGAGAAATGCAAACTGAAGGCCATGTGAGTTACTACTTCATATGCACTAGGGTTACTAGAATCAAAAAGATGGACAATGACAGGTGTTGGCAAGGGTGTGAAGCAGTTTGAACCCTCATACATTGCTGCTGTGAGTGTAAAATGGTGCAGCTGCTTTGAAAAATAATTTGGCAGTTCCTCCAAAAGTTAAACATGACCCAGCAAATCCATTTCTTAGCATCTACACTAGAGAAGTAAAAACCTACATCCATACAAAAAACATGTACACATTTATAACTTTTTAATTTTTTTGTAAATTACAAAGCCATATTATAATAGACAAAAAGTGAAAACCTAACTGTCCATCATCTAATGAATGGATACAAAAAATGTGTGTCCACACAATGGAATAATATTTAGCCATTAAAAGGAATAAAAGCAATGTGAGTAAGTCTTGGAAATACATTAAATGAAAATAGCCAGACACAAGAGATCATAATACATGATTCCATTTATATGAAATGTCCAGAATAGGTAAATCCGTAGAGATAGCAGATGAGTGTTACCCAGGTCTGTGGCAGGGTAGGAATGAGGAGTAACTGTCAGTAAGCATAGGTTTCTTTTGAGGATGATGAAAATGTTCTGGAATTAGTAGTGATGGTTTTACAACCTGGTGACTATGCTGGAAAGCACTGAATTGCGTACAGTAAAAGGATGATTCTTATGGTAGATGAATTACATCTTTTTAAAAGAGGCAGAAAAATATGTAAATACTCTTATAATGTACTAGGAAGACAAACAACCCAATTAAAAGTAGGCAAAAGGTATTAAATGACTGTTCATATTCATAAACTTTTTTAAAACAATTTTTAAAAGATTTCATTTATTTGTTTGTTTGTTTGTTTTTAGAGAGAGGAGAGAAACATCAATGTGTGGTTGCCTCTCGCTCACCCTAAACTGGGTACCTAGCCCATAACCCAGGCATGTACCCTGACTGGGAATTGACCTGGTGATTCTTTGGTTCGAAGGCCAGCACTCAATCCACCGAGTCACACCAGCCAGGGCTAATTCATAAACCTTAATAGTTAACATTTGAGGGCCAATTTACATATAAATGTATTTAATTTTTACAACCAACCTTTGAGGTAGGCACTATTTCCATTTTACAAATTAAGAAATGGGTACTGGTTAAGTAATTAAATATATTAATGACTTTTGGAGTAGGAATCAGATCGTGGACCTCATATTTTTATTCACTTTGTGCCCTTTTGAACCTATGTTATTCTTATGCAGATCTTTGTGTGGACATGTCATTTCCCAAGGCTGATACCAGCCACCTGCACCATGCCTGTTGTTTCTCTCCTTTTCAGATCCATTGATGAAATGAAACGGATGGAGGAAATGTCAGCTGTGTTTCAGAGTTCTGGGGTTGAGCGCAACCCGCCAGAACCAAAATCCCAAACAGAAGGGAGTGGAGATTCAGGGGTCAAAGAGCAACCATGGGAAATGGTGATGGATAAGAAACACTTTAAGCTGTGGCGGCGCCCTATTATAGGCACCCATCTTTACCAGTACAGAGGTAAACCCAGCTTGGCTGCTTTGTAAGTGTGTTCCATGGTTGCCCACGTGTGCAGGCCTTGCATTCCTCATATTCTCTATAAACTGTTCTGTTCTGGCTGTTTCTCAGGAAATTTGCCATGTTTTACCGTTTGTTGTTTTTCCTCTTCTAGATGACAAGTGTCTCAGTGTCTTCTTTGCTATACTTTGCTGTAGGGTGTCTTTGCTGCCCCAGTAAGACTTCTAATTTCTGAATCTGCCTTTAAGATCTGTTAGAACTATAACTGAAATATAGTTAAATGATAGGAATAGGTGAGTGGTGAGAGTATGGCAGACATCCATGATTTTTACTTGTCATTCTAGTTTTTGGAACCTACACAGATGTGACACCCCGGCAGTTCTTCAATGTTCAGGTGAGTACATTTTTCTTCCCACACTTGGAGCCTCTAAGCCTGGAAATTCACTTAACTACCATCCACATGAATAATTTCTCTGACTCAGAACATCCATCTATCTCTGTTCCCCCTCATCTCACATTAAATCTCATCTGGGTAAACATTTGACTTATATCTTTGTCTACTGGGGATGGGAGCAGTTTTACCCCTTTAATAACTAGTTGATGATTATAACACCCACTGTAATGTGCATGTGCACACTTCCCTCACAGGGCTGTTGGAAAGAGCAGGCAGAGGATTGTATTTGAATATTTCAGTATGTTTTACAAGGATTTTTTTTTACAAGTAATCGTTTTTTTCCTAAACAATTTGAGGTTAACTTATATACTTGACCCTTTATTTTAGAATCCTTAGGTATGTATATACTAAAACTAGACATAATGTCCTTTGTAGCATTTTCTTTGTTAGTATTGGTTCAGTCAGGAGTTAGTAAATTGAAACATTTCCACAGTGAAGGTATTTTTTTGAGGAGAATGAAGTGTCTGTTCAAAGACTGCTTTTGTCCTTGTGGGGACATGCAAAGTGGAAGCATGACCATCCAGAGTTTTGCAGTAAAGTTTCCCTCCTGAATTGTTTATTTGTTTTGCTGGGCCTTCAGTAACTAGTTGATGATTGTAACACACACTGTAATATGCAAGTGCACACTTTCCCCTACACGCTGAATTTTGTCAACTTATATTGAATTTTTGTTGGTTTGGATATGTCTGATCGTGTCCTATTTTGAAACTCCTTAGTTACTAGTGATGTTAGAAAAATTTGTAAGTAAGCTACTTGCGTTTCTTTCTGTGAGGTATCTGCTCATTCTTTTGGACTTTTTATCTGTTTAAAACTTCTTAAAATTGTTTTATCCTTACACATTTACATCACTGTCTATTGTATATTCCCCAAGCATATCTGTTATATAGTTGTGTTTTTCTTACCCTGTTGTTTTTGGGTTTTCTTTTTTTTTGTTAATGATTCACTCTCAAGGTAATGGTATTGGCCTACAAAAAGAGGTTTTAAAAGGCTCATCTGTAGTTGTGAACACAGCCGTGTCTTTCACACTGCAGCACTTTTAGATTGGATCACTGGTTCCAGAAAAGTCCTTGGGTCAGAGGCCAAGCCTCTGGAGAAGGCGTCTGCAGCTTTGTTTTAAATCCCTTGGATGTTTTCTCTTTCCATAGCTGGATACAGAGTATAGAAAAAAGTGGGATGCCCTGGTAATCAAGCTGGAAGTGATTGAGAGAGACGTGGTTAGTGGTTCTGAGGTTCTTCACTGGGTAACACATTTTCCTGTGAGTATTTTTACTTCTGGTTTTATTTTTATCACCTCCATGTGAGGCACAATAATAATCTTGCTCCTTTTTTTTTTTTTTTAAGTATCCAATGTACTCACGGGATTATGTTTATGTTCGGCGGTACAGTGTGGATCAGGAAAACAATGTGATGGTGTTGGTGTCACGGTATGTACGGTTACCTGGGGCTCCTGCTGAGCTCTGTTCTCTGTGTCCTTCATTTGTATGTGTCTGTGGTGGGTTCGAATTTTCTCCCTGCCCTTATAAGGGAAGCCCAGGCCCCATCTATCCCAACTAGAATATGAGATTGAAGGGATATAAGCTTTTCATTAAATAAGTTCTTCAGTTTCTTAATATTGATAATTTTAAAAAGAAGTGCTGTCTTCAACACAAAACTTAGTGAGCTGGGAGTTACCAAAGGAACTCACTTTCAGAAGTTAACTTTGTATTCACTTGTCTTAGTGACTCCTCTGTTGTATTTTATAAGTGCCAGGTTTTTAGATTTTCCTCTTAACTTTAGCTCCTATGCTATTTCTGCTATTTCAAGTAGACATTGATCAGTTACCTTAACTTTTCTCTTTGCTAGTGCTGTGGAGCACCCTAGTGTGCCGGAGTCCCCAGAATTTGTAAGGGTCAGATCATATGAATCCCAAATGGTTATCCGTCCTCACAAGTCATTTGATGAGGTGAGTTTTATATCCTTTAAGAGGTGGTGTGTAGTGGTTTTGGAATTTTCTCAAGGAATGCCTTCATCTGAAATGGGGAGGGCATGGGTTGCTGTAGGGTAGTGGTTCTCAGAACCCACTGGAGCTTCTTACAGTACAAGTAACACTCCAGTGCTGGGCTGTGGCCTGAAAATTTGTGTTTGTAAAAAGTTCCTGGGTGAGGCTCATGGTGCTGCTGGTCTGGGGACTGCATTTTGGGAACCCCTGTCATAGGCTGATGGGCCTGGGGCATCCCCCCTTGACAATGTCCCATTTACCTGAGATGAGAAGATGATAGACTCTGATTCATTAGGCTGTGGTTAGCAGCCTTCTTTAGGAACTAGAGTGAGTGCTATTCCATCAGATTTCACCACAGGAGGAAGAGCATTCATGTATATAACCTTTCTAGACTTCTGTCTCCTTGTAAATGAGAGGATTGGACCAGCGATTTTCTAACCTTTTTCATCTCATGGCACACCTAAACTAATCACTAAAATTCTGTGGCCCACCAAAAAATATGTTTTTTGCCAATCTGAGGAAGAAAATAGGTATAACTTTGATTCATTCATACCAGGTGGCTGTTTTTGTGTTGGCTGTTGTCATTTTTTAAAAGATTTTATTTTGAGAGGGGGGCAAGGGAGAGAAAGAGAGGGAGAGAAACATCAGGGTGTGGTTTGCCCCTCACGCACCCCATCCTGGGAACCTGGCCCGAAACTCAGGCATGTTCCCTGACTAGGAATCAAACCAGTGGCCCTTTAATTTACAGTCCAGCACTCAGTCCACTGAGCCACACCAGCCACGGCTGTTGTCGTTTTTTATTTGACACTCTTCAGAGATCAGTGCCCTGACTAAGTAGTCAAGTATTACATGCTTTAAAAATTCTTGCAGACCGCCAGTTGAAAATCGCTGGGTTTAGACTAATGCTGTCTGCCTTCTTTAAAATTTTATGACTTCTTTGAGAATGTTTTCTCCCTCAGTGGGGTGTTTTGTTGTTGTTTAGCCAAGTCTTTGTTGAGCATATATAGAGGTAAACACAGGGATCTCCCAATAAAAGGAGAAGCAAACACCACACTGCCTGAGGTAAACCACAATTTCTGTCATATTTAAAAGTCCCAGTCCAGGGGGTATAAATACAATAACCTGATGAAAACAACAAAACCAAATACTAAAGAACAAAGTTCATACAGCCCTAAAACAAGTGATGGGGAGAAAAAAAGTGCCATTATAAAATGAAATAAATAAATAGAATAAATTCCACCCCAGAATGGAAAATACATTCTTGAGCTAAGAAACGGTGTTTCATTTTACTTTTTACTGTGGATGATTTAAAATGTATATGAAAGATAAAGAATTAGTGACAACCTGATGTATCCATCCCAGCTTCAAAAGACAGCAGCTCACAGCCAGACTTGTTTGCTCTGTGCCCTTTCCTACTCCCCTGATTATTTTGAGGCAAAGTCTAGTTTGGTATGGAAGAACCCATAAAAGAGCCTTTCTATAGGTTTTTCAGTATTTATCTCAAAAAAGATTTTTGAAAACAATAAATAATCCCTAATACCAAGTGTCCAGTCAGAGTTTGAATTTTCCTGGTTATCCATGGGGTTTTTGTTATTGTTGTTGGTTTATTAGAATCAGGGTCCAAATATTCAAACATTGAACCTTGTTCATAGTATGTCATTTTTTACAGAATTTGCTATGACTAATATTTTATTGCCCGTTATGTGGATGATAACTTCATATTATCAAATACGGTAATTCTTACAACAACTCTGTGAGGCAGACATTATTTTACAGGTTAGGGCACTGAAGATAGAAACTTAAAGGATATGTTTGATTTTATACAATTGTGGTAATAATGGTCACCATTCTATGTAACGAGAGCCCCTAGTGCTTTATGTGTGATTTGTTTCGTTACAGTGCTATAAGATAGGTATTAATGTCATTCCCAATGAATAGACCAATGAACTGACATTCATTAAAGTTATTTCACCTGCTCACAGTCACATAGACAGTAAGTGGTAGGAGCTTAGTTTTCAGTCAAGGGTAAAACTGACCTCTAAGCCCAAATACCAGCTGGTATTTATTGTCTATTCTGGTAAGTGGTACAGTCACAGATTGAACCCACATCCTCAGAATCCAGAACTGGTGCTCACTTTGTCCATTTTGCTAAGACACCTCTACCCTCACCGACAGCTGTCAGCGTGTTTTAGTTTCCCATCTGGCACATGATTGAATGATCAGTGAAATGACTAATGACTAGGCTGAGGAAAAAAAGAGAGAAAAATGAAGGTTTATGTCATTCTTGAGCTAAATCATCAGCCTCAGAATAACTGATTGTACACTGAATATAAAGTTGTGCTCATAAGAGTATAAATCCTCAGGTATCTAGAAGAGAATATGTCTAATTTTAAAGGAAAATTTACTTTTAATATTTTTGACAGTATTATTTAATATTAGTTGTGGGTGTACACAGTGGTTAATCATATAATTTATAAAGTGACCCTCCACTATTTCAGGTACTTACCTGGCACATACGTAGTTATAGTATCATTGACTGTATTCTCTGTGCTGTACTTCACATCCCTGTGACTATTCAGTAACTATTTGTACTTTCACTCTCTTCACCTTTTTTTCCTTTTTTTTAAATTGTTTAAGTGTAGTTGTCTGTATTTCCCCCCCCCCACCACCACTCCCCCGCATCCCAGCCATCCCCACCTCCCTTCCCTGATCCCACCTGCCCTCGGTCTTGTCCATGTGTCCTTTATAGTTTTTCCTGAAAACCCTTCTCCCTTTTTCCCCCATTATCCCCTCCTACCTCCCTTCTGGTCACTGTCAGTTTGTTTGTTATTTCAATGTCTCTGGTTATATTTTGTGTGCTTGTTTGTTTTGTTAATTAGATTTCACTTAAAGGTGAGATCATATGGTATTTGTCTTTCACCACCTGGCTTATTTCACTTAGCAGAATGCTCTCCAGTTCCATCCATGCTGTCACAAAGGGTAGAAGTTCTTTCTTTCTTCTGCGCAGTATTCCATTGGGTAAATGTAGCACAGTTTTTTGATCCACACATTTACTACTAATGGGCACTTAGGTTGCTTCCAGCTCTTGGCTATTGTGAATTGTGCTCCTATGAATATTGGGTGCATAGATTCTTTTGAATTGGTGTTTCAGTGTTCTTAGGATATAATCCCAGCAGTGAAATTGCTGGATGAAAAGGCAGTTCCATTTTTAGTTTTCTGAGAAAATTCCATACTGTTTTCCACAGTGACTGCACCACCTCTTCACCTTTTTCGTTCAACCCCCCAAACTTCCTCCCTCTGACAACCATCAGTTTGTTCTCTGTATCTATGAGTTAGTTCCTGTTTTGTTCATTTATTTTGCTCTTTAGATTCCTCATATAAGTGAAACCATATGGTATATTTCTTTTTCTCTGACTTACTTCACTTAGGATAATACCTTCTAGGTCCATCTGTGCTGCCGCAGATGGTAAGATTTAATTTTTTATGGCCAACTAATACATTGATACATGTACCGCAATGTTCTTATCCAGTCATTTGTTGATGGTCACTTGGGTTGCTTTCATATCTTGGTTATTATAAATAACACTGCAATGAACATAGGTTTGCTTATATTTTTCCCCCTTAAATTAGTGTTTTTGGGTTTCTTTGGCTATATACCCAGCAATTCCCTTGCTGGGTCATAAGGCAGTTCCATTCTTAATATTTTGCAGAATCTTCATATTGTTTCTCACAGTGACTGAACCAGTTTGCGTTCTCACCAACAGTGCACAATGGTTTCTTTTCTCCACATACTCACCAACACTTGTTTGTTGATTTATTAATGATAGCCATTCTGACAAGTGAGGTGATATCTCATTGTGATTTTAATTTGCACTTCTATGGTGATTAGTGACAGTGAGGTTGAGCATCTTTTCATATGTCGGCTATCTGTATGTCCTCTGAGTGGAGAAGGGTCTATTCCAATCCTCTGCCCATTTTTTAATTGGATTGTTTTTTGGGTGTTGAATTGTATGAGTTCTTTATAAAGTTTAGGTATTAACCCCTTATCAGATGTATCATTGGTGAGTATCTTCCCCCATTCAATGGATTGTGTTTTCATTTTGTTGATGATTTTCTCAGCTGTGCAAAAAATTTTTAGTTTGATGTAGTTTCATTTGTTTACAGTTGTCTTTTGTTTCTGTTGCCTAAAGAGATATATCTGAAAAAAATATTGCTAAGAGAAATGTCAGAGTGTATTACCTGTGTCTTCTTCTTGGAGTTTTATGGTTTCAAGTCTTACAAAGTCTTTAATCTGTTCTGAGTTTATTCTTATATATGGTGTAAAAAGGTGATCTGATTGCACTTTATTTTTTGTATGTATCTAATTTTCCTAACAACATGTATTGAAGAAACTGCCCTTACCCTATTGTATGCTCTTACCCTTATCATACATTAATTGATCATATAGGCATAGGTTTATTTCTGGGCTCTCTGTACTGTTTCATTGATCTGTGTGTCTGTTTTTTTATGCCAGTACCATGCTGTTTTGATTACTATGGTCTTGTAGTTTGATATCAGATACTATAATACCTCCAACTTTGTCTTCTTAAGATTGTAATGACTATTCAGGGTCTTTTGGTGTTCTATACAAATTTTTGTTACACTTCCATGGAAAAACACCATTGGTATTTTGATAGGGATTGTATTGAATCTATAGATTGTTTTGTATAGGATGCACATTTTAATGAAATTTTTCTAACCAAGAATATAGTATATGCTTCTGTTTATTTGTATCTTCAATTTCTTCATTGTCTTACAATTTTCTGAGTACAGTTCTTTTACATCCTTGGTTAAATTTATTCCTAGATTTTTGGGGGGGGGAGCATTTTGTGGGGTTTTTTGATGTAGTTGTAAATGGCATTATTTTCTTAGTTACTTTGATAGTTCGTTATTGCTGTTTAAAAATGCAACTGATTTCTGGAATATTTTGTATCCTGTTACTTTGCTGAATTCATTTTTCAGTTCTAGTAGTTCAATGGAATCCTTAGGGTTATATATATATAATCATTTCATCTGCAGGTAATGACAGTAACAAGTTTTACTTGTTCCTTTCCAATTTTAATGCCTTTTCTTTCTTCTTGTCTGATTGCTGAGGCTAGGACTCACAATTCTATATTGAAAAAGAGTGATGGAAGTGGATATCACTTGTTCCTGATCTTAAGGAAACTCTTACTTTTTCCCTGTTGAGTATGATGTTAGCAGTGGGTTTGTAATATATGGCCTTTATTATGTTGAAGTGCGTTCCCTCTGTTCCCACTTTGCTGAGAGTTTTTATCATAAATGTGTGCTGGATTTTGATAAATTCTTCTACATCTGTTGATATACAGTCATATGGTTTTTTTTACCTTTCACTTTGTTTATGTTAATTGATTTCCACAAATCAGTTTCAAACCAGCCTTACATCTTTGGAATGAATCACTTGACTGCAGTGTATGATCTTTTTAATGTGTTGCTGAATTTGGTTTGCTAATATTTCATTAAGGATTTTTGCATCTATGTTCATTAGGAACATTGGTTTATAAATTTCTTTGTTATGTGTTTATGTGTTTTTGGAATCAAGATAACATTGACCTCATGAAATGAGCTTTGTGACCCTTCCTTCTGAAGTCTTTGGAATAGTTTGAAAAAGATAAGTGTTAATTTTTTAAAGCTTGGTAAAATTCACCTGTGAATCTTACCTGGTCCAGGACAGGACTTTTGTTTGTTGGAAGTTTTTTTTATTATTTTTTATTTTGTTGGTTGTAATCAGTTGAAATTTTCTGTTTCTTCTTGATTCAGTTTTGAAGATTGTATGTTTCTAGAAATTTATTTCCTCCAGATTGTCTAATTTTTTGACTTATAACTTGTAGTAGTTTCTTATAATCCTTTGTATTTCTGTAGTGTCACTTGTCACTTTTCCTTTTTCATTTCTAATTTTATTTATTTTGGTTATCTCTCTCTTTTTTAAAATTCTTACCTAAGGACATATTTTCATTGCTTTAGAACGAGTGGTGAGAAAAACATCGATGTCAGAGAGGCACCAATCGGGTGCCTTCTTGTACATACCCCGACTAGGAACCAACTCCACGCCTCTGGTCTGTGACACAACTCTTCCAGCCAACTGAGTCCAACCAGCTAGGGCATGTCCTCTTTTTCTTGATGAGTCTGGTAAAAGGCTTATCCATTTATTTTATGTATTTATTTTTAGAGAGAGGGGAAGGGAGGGAGAAGGAGAGAAACATCAGTGTGCCAGAGGTATATTCATCAGTTGCCTCTTGCAAGCTCCCAATTAGGGGGCCTGGTATACAACTCAGGCATGAGCTGCCCTGACTGGGAAACGAACCCGTGACCTTTTGGGTTCTCAGGCCACCAGTCCGTCAGTCCACCAAGCCACACCAGCCAGGGCTAACCCATTCATTGTTAAGTGACATGTTATTTAGCCTCCATATTTTTGTGTGTTTTTAGTTTTTTTCTTGTAATTTATTTCCAGTTTTCATATCATTGTGGTAGAAGAAGACACTTAATATGATTTCAGTCTTACATTTTTGAGACTATTTTTGTGACCTATCATGTGGTATGTGACCTGCAAAATGTTCCATGTACTCTTAAAAAGACTGTATGTTCTGCTTTGAGGTGAAATGCTCTGAAAATATCAATTAAATATATCTGGTTTGATACCTAAGACTGCCATTTCTTTGTTGATTTTCTGTCTGGAAAACGTATCCATTGATGTCCATGGGTGTTAATGTCCCCTACTATGATTGTATTACTGTCAATCTTTCTCTTATGTTTATCAATATTTGCTTTATATATTTAGGTGCTCCTATGATGGGAGCATAAATGTTTATATGGGTTATATCTTTGTTGGATTGATCCCATTATCTTTATGTAATGTCCTTTGTCTCATTATAGCCTTTGTTTTAAAGTCTTATTTTGTCTGATACAGGTGTTTTTTTTTAAATTTCCATTTTCATGAAATATCTTTTTTCATCTGTTTACTCTTAGTCTACATGTGTCTTTTGGTCTGAAATGAGTCTCTTGTAGGCAGCATGTGTTTTGGTTTGTTTATCCATTCAGCTACTCTATGTCTCTTGATTGGAGCATTTAGTCCATTTTTTTTTCACTTAAATCGATTATTGATAGGTATGTAGTTATTGCCATTTTAGTATTCATTTTATGTTCCTCTTTTTTTCCTGTTTCTTAAGAGGTTCCTTTAACATTTCTTATAATACTGCTCTGGTGGAGATGAAGTCTAGCTTTTTCTTCCTGGGAAGCACTTTATTTCTCCTTCGATTTTAAGTAATGAGAGCCTTGCAGCTTAGAGTAGTCTTGGTTCTAGGTCTTTGCTTTTCAACACTTCGAATATTTTACACCAATTTCCTCTGGTCTGAAAAGTTTCTGAGGAGAAAGCTGTCTTTCTCTTACTGTTTTTAAGATTCTCTGTCTTTAACCTTTTCCGTTTTAATTATGTATGTTGGCATGGGCTTCTTTGGGTTCGTCTTGTTTGGTACTCTGCACTTCCTGGCCTTTTATGTCTGTTTCCTTTGCCAGGTCAGTTACGTTTTCAGTCATTATTTCTTCAAATAGGTTTTCAGTCCTTTGCTCTTTTTTTTTCCTCTCAGTATCCCTACGATGTAGATATTGTTACACTTGATGTTGTCCCAGCTCTCCCTTAATCGATCCTCATTTTTTAAAATTCTTTTTTTGTTGCTCTGATTCTATGTTATCTGTTACGTGTCTTCCATATTGCCAGTTCAGTCCTCTGCTTCATTTAATCTGTTGTTGATTTCCTTCTAGTTTACTCTTCATTTCAGTTATTGTATTATTCATCTTTGACTGGTTCTTTTTATGGTTTCTTTGTCCTTTTTTTATACTTGATTTCTCTTTGTTGAAGTTTTCACTGAGTTCATCTATTCTTCCCCTAAGTTCCTTGAGCATCCTTATAACCAGTGTTTTAATATCTCCCCCCCTCCAATAGATTACTTGCCTCCATTTTATTTGGTTCTTTTTCTGGAGATATCTCCTGTTCTTTTATTTAGTGCATGTTTCTTGGTCTCCCCATTTTAGCCACTTCTTTATGTTTGTTTCTGTTTTAGGGGGATCTGCTATGTCTCCTGCTCTTGGTAAGGTAGGCGACCTTATGTAGTGGTGTCCTGTGGGGCTTAGTGGTGCAGTCTGTGGTCACCTGAGCTAGGTGCTTCAGGAGCGTCGTCCCTTGTGTTGGTTATGTGAGTCCTTCTTTTGTAGTTGAGTCTTGATTACTGTTGGCACATCAGTGGGTAGGGCCTCAGGCTGACCCCACCACAGTGTGTGAGCTGCTGTGCAGGGGCTGACCCCAGGAGGTGGAATTTGTGCAGCAGGCGCTAGCGCCTGCCAGACCTCCCTTTGAGTGCGTTGCCTGGGTAGCTTATCAGGTTGTGCTCTCTTTTGGTCTGAAGCCTGCCAGCAGAGTTCATTAGGCTAAAGCAGATTAAGATTTGGCCATTCGAAGGAAGGAAGGGCTTAGTATAGGAAGGGTGGCGCCTGTCAGGCACGCAGGAAGACAGCCCTTACCCTAAAGTCACACCACTCAGTCTCTGCGCGCCGCGTGTGTGTGTGCGTGTGTGTGTGTGTGTGTGTGTGTGTGTGTATGTGGTACCCACCCCACCCAGAGCCTGTTCAGAATTCCTTGAGGATTTTTCCATTAAGGGTGGTTGCCTTGGGCAGGGCCTTGGGGTGTAAAAAGACCATAATGTGAACCCATGCTGGTTGCAGCTGGCAGAGCTTACAGCCCTGTGGGAGTTGGGTACAGCCAGGCCTTGGGAGTTGTTGGGATAGAGCTAGTATAGCTCCCCAGGCTAATGCTATGTGATGAGAGTACTTGACCCAGGAAAGAAGGCATTCATGGGTGGTTGGGGAGAGGGACTCAACAGGGACATTAATGGCTGTCCTTCTACCCCTATCCCCAAAGCCACGCAACCCAGTCCGTCCCTGTGTGATACCAGCACCCTCTGAGCTGCTGCCCCTCTGGAGCCCAGGATGAGTGCCTGTGAGTAAGATTTTAAGAAAATGACTGGGTTTCCAGCAGCCTTTAGCTACTGCACTCAGGAGGACGGAATTCCCGCTGGTTTCCCGGCCAGATATTATGTGGGCTCTTCTTAGTTAGCACTGCTGCTCTGGGCCAAGGAGCCCCCCATGGGGTTTAGATCCTTTGATCCTCAGGGGGACCTCTAGTCTAGATCCTCAACTGCCGTGCATGGTTGTAGGGCCAGCCCACCTGGTATCTCTGCTCCTCCTATCGGTCTGGATGTAGTGACTTCTGTATATTCTTAGTTAGAGCACTTCTGTTCAGCTAGACTTTAGATGGTTATCCAGGTTGATCTACAGTTCGATTGTAATTTTGATTTAATCATGAAAGGAGGTGGTTGCAGCTTCCATCTACTCTGCCACCTTCCAAAATCCTCCATACAGTGTCTGCTGTCTCTTGAAATCATTAAGTTCTTTTTATCTCTTGCAGTTACATTTTTTCAAAGAATTTAAACATTTGTGTACTTACTGATTTTGAGAGAGAGAGAGAGGAGCACAAATTTGTTGTTCCACCGTCCATGCACTCGTTGGTTGCTTCTTGGATGTATGTGCCCCAACCAGAGGTTAAACTTGCAGCCTTGGTGTATTGAGGGGATACTCCAACCAACTGAACTTCCCTGCCAGGGCCTTGCAGTTGTATTTTTTGAAGAGCAGCCTTTTGTCTTGCCACTTGTATCCCCGTAGTGTCCATAGTGTTATTTGACATGCTTCTCGGTCCCTTTTATTTCCTGCATATTGGTCTTTATATCTAGAGGTTTGAATAGATTTAGGTTGTTTTGTTTGTTTGGGTCAAGACCATTTTATTAGAAGGCAAATGTCTAATTGCCTCTTTGTGAATTTAGAAGTGCTTAATGATTATTTTTCAGATCCATTTTATTAGGAGTTACAAAATGCTGATTTTGTAATTCCTTATTTGTTCATTTATTTCCATTTGTTAATTGAAATACTTACTGAAAATTTTTCTCATCAGCCATCTGGTTTCCTGTAGTTTACATAGGAAAGGGAGTTAAGAGAAATGCTTGATTTGTTTCCTTTACTTACTAGTTCTAAGAATAATGAATTAATTTTTTTCAATTAGGGATCCTCCAAAGGTAACTTTAAAAAATATACCATTAGCCCTGGCTGGTGTGGCTCATTGGTTTGGTTGCTGGTTCAGTTCCCAGTCAGGGCACATGCCTGGGTTGCTGGCCAGGTTCCCAGTGATGTTGCCCTCTCTTTTCCCTCCCTTCTCCTCTCTCTAAAAATAAATAAATAATATCTTTGGCAGGGGGAATACCATTAGAAATTCAGAGAATGTATATATTTGGTTAACTTCAGTCCATTATAGTTATTCTTATTGCCCTGTGTTTAGCCATTAGG
Source organism: Sturnira hondurensis (assembly GCF_014824575.4). Classification (NCBI taxonomy): domain Eukaryota; kingdom Metazoa; phylum Chordata; class Mammalia; order Chiroptera; family Phyllostomidae; genus Sturnira; species Sturnira hondurensis. Next base: position 1,044,279 of record NW_028081809.1, read on the forward strand.
AGCCTCATCTTACTGGCTTGTGTCCTTTGACTTGACCTTCGGAGCTCTCTGTTTTCTGGTGTTATGAGATGTCCCAGCCTCATTTTGTGTAGTTTTAGCTCTAAACCTGGACATTCATATATCTTCAGGGAGCCCTGGTTCCTCTTTAGAAAATGTCACTCAAGTACCACAATTTGTCTCCTAGGAGTACACATAGTAGTGGTCTGCTTTCTGTTCTCGGGTTTCACAGCATAGAACTAAGTAATAAGTTTTGCTTGTTTATTTTAAAGATAAGTCCTAAGTGCATACTAATACTTAGGATTTACTAATTCAAACTCAAGACTATGTAATTTTTATTTGCATCTTAAATCTACCCTTTTTCCCTGGGCTGACAGACTCAATTCTCACCTCACCACCCCTATGTAATACTCATTTACTTTAACCTGAAACACACACACATACACACACACACACCACTATCAGAATAGTAATATCAACAAGATCAAAAATGTTATGACGAGAAAATGTGTATTTCCCAAGTCTTATAACTGGCCTTTGTGGTGGGTACTGTTCCCACTTCTGTTGTCCGGGCCTGCCTCTCCTTCCTCTTATTTCCATAGTAGGCCCATCTGTAGCTCTGGTGTGGCACCCATTTAGGCACCCCATTAACCTACTCTTTGAAAGTCCCCAAAGGCAAGGACTAGCACATTTTTCTTTTCTCTGTAGCACCTAGCCATTGTCAGACACATAGCAGATAATCAGATAATGCTGAGTACAGTGAGTTAAAGATTAAACAATTCACTCAAGAAAAAAGGATACTGACTTTGGTATAAAAGCACAAGAGTTTAAAGTCTAAGTCTGCCACCTGGAGTTGTGGCCATCAGCCTTACAAAGTACCTACACAAGTGGTTCTTTCGTACCCCTTTGGGTGCAACGTAATTGGTTCAGACCTCTGCTAGGATCAGGACACCTATATCCTCGATCCTCACCCTTCATTCTGTCAGGCCATGAGAGGGCTGACTCAGAAAGTGTGGGTACACGAGAGTTCGTGTTGACTCTCATTGAGTATACAGGGGGAGACCTTGAGCAAAGTCACTTACCCTTTCTGCGCTGAGTTTCCTCATCTGTAAAAGATAACAGCTCCCACATTGTAGAAGTGTTGTGAAGAGTTGAAGCAGTTCCTGGCACATAGTTAAGTGCCATGTAAATGCTGGCTGTTAGTAGCAATAGATACCATTTTGGTAAAGATTAAGGTCTTTAACATTGGGGTTATGTTTTGGGGGTCTTCAAGACCACCCCTACAATCAGAAGTTTCACTAGAAAGACTCACAAGACTCAACATATAGTTGTCCTCATGGCTAAGACTCATTACAGTGATATACAAGGATGCACAGCTGGATCGTAAGGGGAGAGGCCGAGTCGGGGGGGATCCACCCTCTTCATGTCATGAGGGTCACAGAGAGTCCATTCTCCCAGCAACAAGAATGCAGCAACATGGTATGATATTCCCGCCCAGGGAAACCCATTAGAGACTTGGCACCTGAGATTTTATTGAGGGCAGTCACATAGGCACCCTCTGCTCACTACATACCAAAATTGCAGCGACCTGGGAGGAAAGCAAGTGCCGAAGCTAAATTGTATGTTTGGCACTAATAGACAAGGCACGAGGAGCCACCCTTAGCAGTTAGCTGTTGACTGGGGACACTCCTGGAGCCGAGTTCCCAGACTCCAGCCGAGGGCTAGCCTTGCAAGCAGGCCCAGCCTCTTCAGTGTTAATTCTTCTGCTTAGGGTAAAACAAATGTCACTCTTCTCCAAACTCAAGTCGTGGTTATCCTATGGGCCCAGATAACGTGACCTGTGGTGGGTAATTCAGGTACCTTCTTCTTTGTTGTTTTCTTTTCCAGAATGGCTTTGACTACTTGTTGACATACAGTGACAATCCCCAGACTGTGTTTCCTCGCTACTGTGTTAGCTGGATGGTTTCCAGTGGTGAGTGGGCACTTGTGTGCATGGCCTGGTACCTACCTACCTGGGTGGAACGTTTTGTTTTTCTCTAGTTTCTTATTGGCAGCAAGAAGATTATACTTGTGTCACCGGAGCCATGTTGGGGAGATCAAATGTCCCTTCGAGCTGTGCTTGATACCCTGGAGCTGTAGAAGCCTCCACCAGGGTTTGGAGGAATGAGAAGTGTGACATCCCAGAAAAGAACTGTGCCCAGAGGGCAGTTTTAAGAAGAACATTTGCTTAATGCCTTAAATATGAGCTGTGGACAATCATGCACTTCAAATATTTCCTCTTAGTGTTGGGCCATAAAATCTGGCAGAGAAAACGTTGTAGGACAGTCACCTGGGTCCTAACAAAGGTTACATGTGGCGGCTGTGCCTACACCTCTCCCTTTCAATGTCTTGCCTTAAAAAGCACCCTGAAGTGGTTTTTTTTCTTCTGATAGCTTCTTGTACCTCGGGAGAATGACGAGGAGACTAGGTATTTCTGTGAGGCATTTATTGAAATAAAATTGGTAGAGATACAGGCTGTGCTACTGACAAGTGATGTTTTCATCACCTGAAAGAGAGCCACTTGGCATGTAAGTGGCTTTCAGCACCCCTTTTCAAAGTATTTCAGAGGTCATGAGTTGTTTTCATGCCTTATGCATTTTGAGAGGCAAGTGTCACTCACAGGTCGTCAATCAGGCTCTGATTTCTATAAGGAGGGATGGGCTCCATTACAAAGAAATAGGGCGTTTGAATTTTGAGCCCACAGCTAGTTAGTCTGTCAGCCTACTCAACTTTCCCTCCTTCCAACAGGTATGCCGGATTTCCTGGAGAAGCTGCACATGGCCACTCTGAAAGCCAAGAACATGGAGATCAAAGTAAAGGACTATATCTCATCTAAGCCTGTGGAACTGGGTAGTGAAGCCAAGGCCACCACCCCGTCTTCTGAACGGAAGAACGAGGGTAGTTGTGGCCCTGCCCGGATCGAGTACGCTTGAACAGGGCTTTGGGATAAGAAGGGACAGGCTGCTTCTAGCCCTGTCTCAGTCCCTGTCACTGTGCTGCAGAAGCGGGAGGTGTACTAAAAGGTGTCTGCAGTAACCGTCAGTGCAAGATAACTCAGTAACTGGTGTTCTAATTTCATTCAGAGCCCTCTTTGCTCTTTATGACAACAGAAGAAGGAGGCATCCATGGGGGCATTGTCATATTCTCAGGCCAAGCATGTTGCAATTCAGTATTTTGGTGAGCTAATCTGGAACACACCTCAGGCCAGAAGGGGATGGCTTGTTTCTGCCCCCTCTGGGTAGTTTCCTCTGCCAGCATTCCAGTTTCCACCATCAGTTCTGCATTTGGACTTCCTTTATTCTAAAGGTCCAACTGGAAAGTGGAAAGTGAAGTTGGCTGGTTGACGGTTCACTTGGTTCAATGAGGGGTCATAGTGTGAATGGATGTGCACTATTGCTTGGCAGTGTAAGTGCCTTGTCCTCGCCTTGCTATCTTCAGGGACATAAAGTTTGTACCAGGAAATTTCTTTCTTTGCCTCCCAAATACCACCCACTGCCTACCCAAAGCCATTTCCTTTGGATTGGCCAGCTCTTCTATATTCATGCACTGTGTTAATTTGGCTTGGCACCTCATTCCTTGGCTCATTTACTGAGAACACTGGGAAAAGATTCCTTCAGACTGTAGCTTTCTGTATTATTGTTTTGATAGAATAAGTGGAAATGTTCAAAACATCACACATTAATATTTTTTAATCTTTGTGTCAAAAAGTAGGAATTGGAGAATTGTATAGAATTTCTCTAGTCCCACTGTTCAGAAAACACCATTGTGATTCAGGCATTATTTTTCATGCTTCACATTTGACTGTATGCTGAGAACTTGTCCATGTCCAAAGGCTAAGCAAAGGAGTGAGGCCAGGCCACTCCCCAGAGCTCTCAGAGCTGTAAACAAGCTCTGTGACCCAGGGGGTGAAATTTTGCCCCAAACACTAATATAATGGGTTTATATGACCCTTTCGTTCCTCTGAAATTTTTTGCTCCTTCAGAGATAAAATAGAGGCAAACTATGCTCTTTGGATGAAGTCACAGTCAAAGGGTACCAATCTGGCCTTGCTGATTCTGCTGACAGTCATGCTGCCATCTGATGGGAGAATAGGGATCAAGTTTTAAATCCTCTGTCCCCCTTTTTTTTAGAATTTAAATGATGAGATTTCCCCCTTTTTTTCCCTACTTGGATCTAAACCTGAAACTAACTTAAGTCCCTCGACCTTTTTGTTGCCTGTGAAGATTTGTGCCAAGGAAATAACTACCTGGTGTTTCCTGTCTTGCCTCCTGTAAGTCATTGGCAGAGTAGAGATGCAGCGAGCAGCCTCAGCTCCCCCTACTTTTTTTAATCCTCACTTGAGGACATTTTTTCATTGCTTTTAGAGGGAGAGAAACATCAATTGGTTGCCTCCCATACGCACCTGGACTGGGGGTCATGCGTACCTGGACTAGGGATTGAACCTGTAACCTTTCTTTAGGTTATGAGATGACTCTCCAGACAACTGAGCCACATAAGCCAGGCTCCCTAGCTTCTTTCTATGATCAGTTCTCTGTTCTCGTCCCTAGAACCCGATAAGCTAGGAAAGTGACCCTGGGTTATGTCTGCACTTAGTGCCTGTGATTGTCAGGGCGTGGGTGGCTGTGGGCAAGAGTGTGCATGAGTGTGCAGGTATTAAGGAGATCTGTGTTGCTCATGTTCTGATTTGGGGGAATTTGGCTGCATTTGGAGTCGGTCTGTATAGTTACTTATGTCATCATAATGATTTCACTCCTTACTGATATTTTTATCATACGTGTGAATAAATACATAAAGATTGGTATAAAAGAGTGCTTATTTTTAGATGGATGGTGGTGGGAAAATCTTGCATAGTGGGCTTATCATTTCTTCCTGATTATAAAATTTGAAAGGAGTGTTGCTACTCATAGTGTTGGCATGTGAAAGTAGGTGCAGTCTTCCCTGGTAGTGGCTGACTCCACTGACCACCTCGTCTAGACAATGAGCCCTTTCTAGGTGACCGAATGGCAGCTAAAAACAAGCCATTTATTTCCACTGTCTTGTGTTGATCTACCAACGCAGGTCCTTTGCTTTTAAAGGATCAACTTGAAGGAAATGGTGATGGAATTTTGCTGACAAAACTTGAGAGAATGAGGAGAAGAGGAGACTTGAGCAAGCCTAGGTCTAGAGTTGTGGAGGGTCCATTTGGGACCTTGTTGGAGAGGGTAGGTGGTGACCTCAAAACCTACTTGGCCTGTGGGAAGTAGTGTCACACGGGTCGTTGTGCCAGAATTCGGATTTCTTCCAAGGCAGTTGATGGAGACCCTGGGAACATAATATAAAATTTGAATTTATGTGTGATTTTGCCTTGGAAACACTAGGTCAATACAAATGAACAGCCTGACTCTGAACTCTTCTCCCAATTTCTCCAAGATCACTGAAGAGACTAGTTCTCTGAGGTTGTGTGCTTGCAGGTGCACATGCGTCTGTACAACATGCAATTTTGAGAGTTGCCTGTTTGGCCTCCTCACTGCAGAGGCCCCTGCACAGCATCCTGATGTTCTCCAGGCTCCACTGAATGCTGACACTCAGCAGCTGAGCTCTGGCTGAGAGCGACGTTTCCGGTGTTGGACAGCTGCGGCTCTCAGGAAGCTCTGTATGTTGAGACTAGATGTGCCCCGGGCTCCCGAGTCTACCACTGGGTCCAGTCCTGTCCTTGGATTGCCAGGAAAAAAACGCTGCCATGGGCAGCACTTCACATTCTTGGAGACAGTGGTCATGGAACCCTCAGCTTTTCCCAGGCTTCATTTCTTCAGCAGCTTAGTTAACAAGAAAGGCCTGGTTCTGCTGATACAGTAATACAGATCAGCAAGCCCATTAACACAGGTAAAGTTTATTAATGCTAAGTTCTAGTGGGAGAGCAAAAGCAAGGGGGGCCAGAGCCACCCCTCCTTGATCCCCAACCCCCAGCCAGGGGCCCCTCTGTGTGGCAAAAGGGCCGAGAAAGCGAGTCCTTTGTTCTGAGGAGTCACATAGTTGGTAGATGGGGGTGAGGGAGTTACATACTGATTGACTGGTAAAGGTGGTACCAGCTTTACCCAGGGAGATGTGATGACCCAAACACAGGTATGTGTGAAGGTCTGTTAGTCTGAATCCTTGCTCTAGATTCTACTTGTTCATTTTTTCCTACGTGACGAGGCAGGCAGAGTTCTATGGGCTTTAATTTGGGCACTGTAGACCCACTCCCCTTCCTTCCAGGCCTTGGGGCGAATACAGTCTTAAGGTTTTCCTTTTCCCAGCTAGTGGAAATGGTACACACACTTTCAAGGTCTGCCCCCGCCCCCAGCAACACAAGCAAACGAGCTGTCATAATTTACTTGTGTTATTCAGAATGCCTAGCAGTCTTACCGAACCAGGCCCAGGACTACTGGGTCAGCAGCTGAGACATGTGGTCTTTGCTTTTAGCCTCCTGTATTGTTTGTTAGGTTGCAGTGGTGAGGGCCCTGCCTTTATTTCCCCTGGCAGCTCCTTCCCAGCTGCTAAACGCTAAAAGGCGTTGCCTGGCAACCAGGACACTGGCCAGTGGCCGGCAACAGCAGCACAGTCTCAGAGTCCTTCCTGTGCTATCTCTGCATCAGCTTCAGAAATCCTCCAACTTTTTCTCTGGGAAATTTTCATCTAGAATGAAAGTTGAAAAAGAGTAATAATACAGGGTGGGGCAAAAGTAGGTTTACAGTGCATATGGAAAAAGACATGCAGGTTATGGTTATTACAATAGCTGTGTTAACTTGTATGTACTCACAACTTGTGAACCTAATTTGGCCCCACCCTGTAAAAAACCTCGTAGACTGCTCCGCTACCTTTGCAGGAAGTCATCAGTTTGCTGTGGTGTGTGCTTTATCTTTTGCTCTCCACATACACTTTGCTATGGACTAAACTGTGTCCTGCTAAAATTCTTGTGCTGAGTCCCTAACCCCCATGTGATGGCATCTGCAGGGGCCTTTGTGAGGCTATTAGAATTAGATGAGGTCCAAGGGTGCGGCCCGATCGTGGGATTAGTGCCAGAGGCTTGCTTATTCTCCCTCCGCACCACGAGAGTTGAGAAGGTGGCCAGTGGCAGACCTCACCAAGGGACAGCTCCTGCCGGGCCCAGAATTCACTGGCACATCCATGTTGGACCTAAACTCTAGAACTGAGGGATGAATTTCTCTTCTTTACTGGATTTTGTTAACAGCAGTCCAAGTAGACTAATACACTTTTTCATCACCACTCAAAAGTAAGTCGTAAACATCACTGTATTTCACCCCTAAACACAAGATCATGCTTTTTTATGATCATGTTCTGTGTAACCACGTTACCATTAGTGCACAGATACCTAATGATTTAGTCCATATTAAAATTTCCGCAGTTGCACCCCCTGCAAGGGACTTTTCTAGTACCCCTCCCCCAAATCCAGGCTCCAATTAAGTATCCTGTGTTGCATTTGTGTCTTTACTCAATAGCAGCCAAGTACCTACAGCAGTTGTAGCCTGTTCTTCATGTGAGATGTAGTCTCACAGGTACCCTTGATGGGGGAATCAAATGTTGGAAAATTTTTAAATAGCTAATAAGCTTAGCAACTTCAGAGTATGTAAAAAGCTGTTGTTTCAGGAGCTGAGGTATGACCCACCCTGACTCCAGGAGGCCACAAGCACATCCACCTCTGTGCCTCCACATTGCAAGCCATCAACATGGTACCTGAGCCGCTGTGCCCCAGAGTGAGACACAGATGAAAGAACACTGCTGCTTTTATCTGATTAACTTTTCCCCTGAATTCCAAACCCCGTGCCTACACTTTTCTTCTTACAAAAAGGATCAGTTTAAAATGGAATTTACAAAGGTCTGTTAGAGTACAAACCCCTGGCCATCTGAATAAAGCGCCCATAAAGATGTAATCCCTGTCTGCTTTTTGGGTCTGATAGATGACAGGCAGCATGAATGCCGGCTGTTCCGGTTTCACTCGCAGTACAGTTTAGTGCAGGGGTCCTCCAGCTCGGCTGTACCTGGGCTGCACCCCCAAGACCAATCACAGATTGCCTGGGTCCACATTGTGGGGTGCTCATGCAGTCAAAAGGATCCAAAGTAGGCAGGCAGTCTCCCTTGATGTGAGGCCTAATGTAAGCTAAACTGTCATTAATTTGTCACCCTTGCCTTATGTTGGACTTGGGACAGCTGGTCATTACCCCTATTAGTGAGCATTTGCTGTGTCAGACAGACACTGCTTCACATTTTTAAACGGGACCTCATTCTACAACAGCCCTGTGAGTATGTAGTTATCCTTGTTTTATAGGTAGGGACCAGCATCAGAGATTAAATAATTCTGTGCAGGATCACAGGAGGTGATGGAGTCAGGATGCAGACCTGAGTCCGACCTCTGCAAAGACCTGTGGCAGCATGGCTTCAGACTCAGGTTAGTTTCTCGTAAATGCTCCAGTGCAAATTCCTGGCCAGGGCTGTTGACTTACTTTGGAACCTGAATCATAGGCTGCTAATTACAGAGTAACCCATCCCTACCCATTGTGGTGGGACAGGAGTCCGGAAATCCTCTTCAGAATGAAAATGCTCTTGATTAAATCTGAGAACTGAATTCTAATTAATAAATTTGAAAGTGTCTAAAAAATTAAACTAGCATGTGGATGGAAATCGAAAGGACAAAGCCAGCCCTATTTGCCTTACTGGCACCCGTTGCCCAGCAGGCCTGTGACCTTGTGAAACATGACTTCCATTTTACTCTTCTGATCTTGTGTCCCCAGGACTGGGAATTACTGGAAAGCAAAAGCAACAGACTAACCGCTCCCTACAGCTACAGGCGGAAGATAATATGGGAACAGACTGCAGCCCCATGTGACAACACCTGACAGTCCAGGGGCCACACAGCATCACCCCCACCTTTTAGAATCAATTATATATTATCCAATAAAAGCTCGCAGCCCCCACCCTTCAGGGCCAGTGCATATCTCTGAACCTAGCCTTTCCTTCTCTTGGGAAAGTAAACTAAAAACTTCGCTCTCTGCACTTTTTCTCTTCGTGAATTCTTCCACAGCCCGTGCCACTGACTCCCCTGACAGAAGTGATGTCAATATAAAACATGCTTATTTCTACAGGCCTCTGGTTACTTGCCGGAGCGTCGTTCTAGAAGAACCCCCAGGCCACAGGCTGTCGCAGTTACTCTTGAAGCTTCGTGATTGACTTTGCTCTACAAATAAAAACTTTCTCAGACAAACTACAAATGACCTCACTTCGTCATCAACTAACCATCCCTAGAAAGGTGAGGGTGAATGTTCCATAGTAGTAATATTTAGGTGTTTTTGTGGTTAGTGCATTTTATTATATCTTAAACCTCTTCTGTGTACATGAGTTAAGATTATGCCCTCACAGACCCAGGCTTCTGCTGTATTGAACTACCTTCTATCACATGGGGCTGGCATTGTGTTGTATATCTGAATAAACTGCAGTTTGTTGATGCTTTTCTTAAAATGTGGAGCCCAGGACTGGACCCAGCTGCTTGCCGAGTCCTTGGTACGTTGTGGAGTCTGTTCCCCCCAGCCGTCTCATCTGTTTTACCCTGTGGGAAGGAGCAAGGGGGGAAATGAGAATGTCCCCCTCCTTGAGGACACTTTCCAGAACGGTGCACCATTTCTACTTAAACTTCTGTGGCCAGAACTTAGTCAAAAGACCACATGAACTGCTAAGAAATATTCTATTTCTTTGGGCAGCCATGCTCCCATTTAAAATTCAGAGGTAATTTTGCTGAGGAAGGAGAGAATGAAAATGGGGGCAACTGGCAGCCTTTTCCAAATTGTACTAAAACATACCTACAACTTTTTTAAAAAATGTATTTTATTGATTATGCCATTACAGTTGTCCTATTCCCCCCTTAATTCCCCTCTACCCTGCACACCCCTCCCCCACCATTCTCCCCCTTTAGTTTATGTCCACGTGTCACAAGTTCTTTAGATTCTATATTTCCCATACTATTCTTGCCCTCCCCCCTGTCTATTTTCTACCTACTGTCTATGTTGCTTATTTTCTGTACCTTTTCCCTCCTTCTCCTCCTTCCACTCCCCTGTTGCTAACCCTCCATGTGATCTTCATTTCTATGGTTCCACTCCTGATCTAGCTGTCCTTTTAGTTTGCTTTTCTTTTAGGTGTGGTTGTTAATAACTGAGTTTGCTGACCTTTCACTGTTCATATTTTTCATCTTCTTTTTCTTATATAAGTCCCTTTAGCATTTCATATAATAAGGGCTTGGTGATGATGAACTCCTTGAACTTGACCTTATCTGAGAAGCACTTTATCTGTCCTTCCATTCTAAATGAAAGTTTTGCTGGATAAAGCAATCTTGGCTGTAGGTCTTTGGATTTCATGACTTGG